>NC_052502.1:10881109-11181109 GCF_016617805.1 Bactrocera tryoni | reverse complement strand
TATTTATGTGTATGTTCTTTTTAATTCTGGCAGTCTTTTTAAAAAATCAATATGAATTTGCTAATGTTTGTTAATTATTCATGAATTGATCACTAAATATGCTTACATACATATGTACAATATTTCTACACTTACATGTACTTATGTATATTTAAGAATATCGTTGCTCCTACTATATTGTTCTTATCTTTGTATTGTGACTCAAGCCTAAGCTTATGTATGTATGTGGTGATTTCGGGTTCGTATAAATTCTGATAAAATAACCGCTTTTGTAAATACATACATATGTACATACATACTTATATTCATGTATGTATACACAAATGCCATATTTACGTTAAGGGATAAAGGCAGATTAAGTCGAATTCAAATCGAACTAATAAATATTTATTAATTAAACCATAAAAGACAATAGTGGCGGGCTACTGTAACTGTTTATACATATCTACATATACCGATAAGAAATTAATTTTATAGGATTTAGTATATTACAGAAGCTGAGTATTGAAAAGGACAACCAATAAATGGACAGGAAACGTCATCTGACACCTCTCTCCCTTTGATCCGACCTCGTGGAAACAGCAAGTTTCTTGGGCCCACCGTTGGATGATGTCGACGACAACTTGGCTAATCCTTATCATCCTAACGGAGACTATGTTCCCGCTACCACAACAGGACACGTCACTGTTATCAGAAAGAAGTCTACATGCTACTGCGATTATGATCAATTTATGCAATCTCATGAAAATGCGGAGAAGAATTTCAAAACGCCAGAACACAGAAGTATGGACACTGATAGGATGCATCTTGAAGTCCCCTGAATATCATACGTAAATTGATTCCTCCTCTATGATATCATTTCTTAAAAGACGCTGTTTACAGAGAAACTTCCTGAACTCTTTTCCTTTGAATGAGATGCTCGCAAAATTGTGTTTTGGATATATCAGCAATTCAGCACTTTTGATTCTCCGCATGATACTAATCAATCCTGTTAATGCCCTTAATTCAGTTTTCTAACCCAATCGTCGATAACGTCATTGGACGCCATTATATAGTGTATATCAGGAATATCAAGGAACTGTCAATTTAAACAAAGCCCTTGCCTTATTTGTGACCTCATAATCTGATATACATACATGTGTATTCTGTCAAACAAGATGAAAATGTCATGTTTATATCCAATGTTTTTATAGCATTCATCGCCATTCCTGGTATCAGATTTGTGAATTAAAGCCTCGGATTAATTCCGTAATGGGAAAAGTTTGCAACTGACAGCTGTGTTGATTGTGTTCATTTATATGGATATTGATAATGCGTGTTCTACCGGAGAAGTATCCGGTAGACCAAGACTCAACTTTTTGCATACTCAAAAATGGATTATATGTATGTAAGTATGTTAATCCAGACATTCTAAATTCGTTTTTGTCTGTATGGCTAAATTTATTGGAATACCAAAATCAAGGACAAGGAAAAATCTAGTAATTATGTAGCGAAATCTTTGGCGGTAATAAAATCAGCTGGTTTAAATATGTTTACATGAATGTTGCACGGATTCGTTGTGGCATACGTCTACGATACGTATGTAAGCCACTTCAGTCGTCATTGACGCAAAAGTACTCATTCTGACGCCGCCTTTAAAGTCTAAAAGGTATGTAAGCATTGTGGTACACATAGCATAAATACTCTTATGTATGAAAAAATTATGTACAATTAATAAATAAAAATTAAGAGAAAAAATAAAAATTGATTAAAAAAAGTAAAAATGTATAACAAAATGTCGATGGAGAAAAATTAATACAGTAAAAATAAAAAATTAATATAAAAAAGAATTTGTAAACAAAAGAATTTAAAAAAATTAAAAAATAAGAAAGAAAAATTGAGTTAAAAACAAAATTGATTTAAAAAAAATATTAAAAAAAGAAAAAAATGTATTTAAAATAAACAAAAATTTATTTAAAATAAAAAAAAATTATTTGAAATAAACAAAAATGTATTTAAAATAAACAAAAATTTCTTTAAAATAAAAAACAAAAATTGGTTAAAAAAAATAAAATTGGTTTCTGTTTTTAAGCTAAATTTCTAAGGATACTTTGTACACTCTAAGTAAAAGGGAAGTCCCGCAATTTCGTTCGTAGAACCTTAATTAAGTCAAATGGATTTGTCCGCTTCAAATTAAACGGATACGTTTGTGACAAGCTACTTATAAAAATTTATTTGAATCGTCTTAATGACAAATATATCTACAAAAGGCAAATGCATTCGCATCTCGTCGAAGAAGAAGAGCAAAATTTCTGCTACATTTTTAAATGTTTCCCAATGCCATTATTTGCACATACAGGGTTGCATTTTATATTCATAAACAACAACAGGTTTGACAAAATTATGTAAAAAAAAATTAACTGATTGGTATTAGCATGTATTTGTTTAGGCATTAAATAATTACCAATTTTATCAAACAATGATTTTGTATTTTAATTCATAAAATTATATTTTAAACCGACTCCGGAAATCTATTACTATCTTCAAAATAATCTTTATATAACTCTATAAACTTTACCATTGCATATATTTTTACTATTTATGTATTTTTTCTATTTTGAGTAAATAAATTATTTTGCTGAATTTTTTTAATATATTTTATTTTTAAACAATTAGTAAACTCTGTTAGCAAATTCTCGAACCTTGATTTGACTTGAGCTTATTGATCAGCCGGCAGCAGTATTGTTATAAATTGTCGAAATTTGTGCAATGTTTATTGTTGTGAATTGATAAATTAACAATTTTTTAAAATGGAGTTCGGAATCAGTATTATATTCCTTATTTTATTATATGCATCACCTAGCGCAGCGGTAAAAGAGTCTAGTGAATTTAACGAGGAGCTATACGTACGCCCTATTGCAAATGGGCTAGTCAATACATTTTTTCAATTTACCACTCGTTGGCATTATGGTGATAGAGAGAATTGTAGGAATAAATACAATTTATTAAGTGCATAAAATGTATATTATGTTTTCAATATTTTCAGTACATAACACACAGCTTATACCTCGACCCATTGCGGAAACATTACTACTGTACGATGTTAAGGAATTACATATCGGATTAACTCAGGGACTTTGGCGATATGAAACTTACGGCTATCCAGTAATGGACAATGCGCCAGGCGCAGAAGTGAGGGCATGGTTTGCAGGAGAAAATTTAACTTCTACTGATGTTGATGATCAGTGGGTAAAGCTAGCTAGTACATTCTCCGGAATTCTGTGTGCCTCCTTGAACTTTATTGACAAAACAAATAGTGTTGAACCGAAATATAGTTTTCGGCCACAGTTTGTCACTGGCAGCAAGGCGAATATTCCACAATTTGTGCGGTATGCGAGCTTGCCACGGGAAATCGTTTGCACAGAGAATCTAACACCATGGAAAAAGTTGTTGCCCTGTAATAGTAAACAAGGATTCGCTTCCTTACTCAACTCGGGCCACGTACACAATACTAATTATCACTCTCTGGGCATGAAAATGCGTACAATATGTGAGTCTTACAACAAAAATTGCATTTTGGAATTCACCGAAACAGCAAATATGGTATATGACCCAAAGTTATTGGGTACAAATGGAGATTTTTCACTCCGTCGTCTCTTTGGTCAGGGACTAAATGGCCATTGTGCATTAGCGAAAAGTAGTAAAATTTACGTTAATTTGGATGATCAACCATATGATTTAACACCAACACCCATGTATAATGTTACTTCAAAGCGTGGTGGCAGCACAACCACGTTAGGTGTATATGACATTCAACGATTAGATGAAGACAAATTCTTCAATATCGCTTGGATAAATAAGAAAACGAAAACAAATGTACAAATTACACCAACACCACCTTTATATGCGCATCGTTACATATTGGGACATGGTCAGGAGAGAGGTCAAATTCTTACACAAATTACAAATAAACATTATGCTGCTTTACCTATTGTGTTACAAGAAAATATACCATGGTTCGTGCCATCCTATATGCATACACTGAAGTTAATTGTACAGCCGGAGAACGGTGCAGAATACACGATAAAACCACGGGTCATGCACTACATACCAGGCGTACAAAGATTACGTCCCTATCATTTAGAATTACTCTTCGAAATACCCGCTTTGAGTACAGTACAAATTTCATTCGATTTTGATTATATTTTCTTGAAATGGCTTGAATATCCACCCGATGCAAACCATGGCCATTACTTGGGATCTGCTATAATCACTACACAATTACCAATGGGACGCAATTACACAGCGATACCAGTTGATAAACACCTTTTCGCGGATTCATTCAATGCATCACGCTCTTCATATTTTCTAGAAATCCGTACAGAATCGCTTATTTTATCGTTGCCAACTCCTGACTTTAGCATGCCGTACAATGTTATTTGTCTCGCTTGTACAGTCGTAGCTTTGGCCTTTGGACCCATACACAGTGTAGCTACCAAACGGATAGTTGTGGAGCAAAAAGACGCGCAACCGCAATCACTAAAAGGTAAAGTGATGCAGAAATTGTTTCGTCGAAAACAAAATAAAACCGATACCAACACAAACAAAGCAGAAGCTCACACTGAGACGGTATTTGGACATTCCCTTGCTGACGTCAAGCAATAAGAATTTTAGCAAATTTAAAAATAATTTGATTTATAAATTTTTTTGTAATAAAATGATAACTTATAAATATTAACAGTAGGTCTTTTTGTTAATTTAGCAATTTTTTCATAAATCATTTCAATATTTACCTTTCCTCGCGACAAAAAATGAAAATACTTTCTGTATTCTATTTTGTATAAATGTGACGAATACACATAGACATATTTATTAGGATAGTAGCGATATCATATGTGAATAAAAAATTATTTCGCCTGCCGGCTTCTCAATCAAACGTAAACTACTGTATTATATTATTGATTAAGTCTAATGTTACATATTTGAATTCATCGCAATAATTTTATGTTGCAATTTGCATTCCGTTCAATATATTTTCCGTAATCAATATTATTTAAAAGGGGAATGCGTACATTGTATTGTTTGGGACAACATAGTATTAAATATTACATACATATGTATATTGTTTATTTTGACCTACGCTTTTTGTAACATCTTTATACTTATTTTTTATTTTAACAATTTTAAGTAAATTTTGTATAGTTTCCGTAAATTTTTTTCAATAACGGTATTAAATAAAAGCTAGCGGATTTTTAAATTTTCTTTTAAATCATACAAATCAATTACATCTCCGTCGGCTTACGCAGTTATGAAGTTCGATTATTTATGCAGTCGTCCGCTAACCGAATGTATGGTATACTGTTATGCCAGTGTTTTGATTAACACTTCAGAAGTATGTGGCGTCATTATCATTTTCATTTTCCCGAACTTTAAGAAATGTAAGAAAACTTTTAGCCCATTTAAAATATCCTTTCGTTCCCAGTACCTTTCTACATATTTCCTAAGGCAAGAAACAAATGGATTCAGCTCATTTAATGGAGTTTAGTGTGTCGGAAATAATTTTACGCTTTTGTTAATATTGTTTGGACTTCTAACGATTTCAGATGTCGAAAAATAAGCATAATGCGCGTGTTAATGTTTACAAAGATTCCATTAAGTTTAGCCGATTGTTTTTTTTTTTCTCCCCTTTATTACGGAGCGGAATTAATACCAATAATTTGTCTTATTTATCTAGGGTTATACATACATATGATATATATAGTATAACACATGTACATATACATATATGTATATATTTCAATTTTGAAGAAAGTATTAACCAGTTGCCGCGTGTCTGGCTCAACCTTTTTGTGGTGCAAACACTTATTGTGGAGGTTGATTACCGTAGTATGAATATGCATTTGTTGGCGGTCCTTGAGGGGCGCCTGGTGGCGGCATTTGACCACCAGTGGGTCTATAACCTTGATATCCTTGTGAAGGTGGATATTGTCCTTGTGGCATGCCACCATAGCCGCCCTGCGGTTGATGGTAGCCATGTCCTGGATAACCACCACTGGGTGGTGGCGGACCGTAGGCCTGCGGTGGTGGCGCACCGTACGGTTGACCTGCTGGTGGCGGTTGGTACTGCTGATTGGGCATCTGGGGCGTACCATTTGGTGGTGCCGTTGTGTTTGGTGGCACCTGAGGCGGTCCATTCGGTCCCGGCGGCTGTTGTTGCTGCTGCTGTTGTGATGGAGCTCCATAAGGTGAGGGACCACCAGCGGGCGCTCCTGCTGACGAATATACAGTCTGTTGTTGTGGAGTAGATCCATGTGGCTGTGGCGGCCCACTGGAAACTGGCGGCTGTTGGTTTCCATATTGCTGTTGTTGTTGTTGTTGCTGCTGCTGCTGTTGTTGCTGCTGAGGAGATTGTGTCTGCTGGTTCGGTGGACCGCTATTAACACCAAGATTGCCAGAAGAAGTAGATGGAGAAGTGGATTGCACACTAGCTGGTGGAGCATTTGGTCCGTTTGGGTTAGCCGAGTTTGGTGTTTGTTGGTTGGATGGTGGTGGCGGTGTTTGGCCTGGACTTGGCGAGGAACTATAGCCACCGCTAGTGCCCTGTGATGTTTGTTGCTGTTGCGGTGACTGACCCGGATAGCCACCAGGCGCTCCACCTTGCTGGTATGGTGATTGTGGAGGGTAGGGTGATTGTGTTGGATTTTGAGGAGGTGGACCATAACCGCTGGGCAATGCATTCGACGCTTGACCATAACCACTTGGTGGTGGACCACCGTAACCACCGTATGTCATCGGTGGAGGCGCGTTGTTACCACCTTGCGGAGGTCCATATTGATTTGGCGGTGGTGGTGGTCCTTGTCCAGTTGTAGGCGGACCATACATTTGTGAAGGAGGCGGTTGCTGGCCCGGTGCAACTTGCTGATTCGGCGGAGGTGGGGCATAAGCGCCCGGAGGTCCTTGCTGACCACTGGCATTAGCATACCCATGCTGACCTGGTGGGCCGCCACCAGCTGATGATGTCGGTGGCATACCTGCATGATGGTAGCCTCCCTGTGTATTTGGAGGAGGTGGTCCGTAGCCTTGAGTGGGTGGACCATATGGATAACCGGTTTGGGGTTGGTAAGATGGTTGGCTTTGTGGTGGATAGCCAGGGTAATGACTGTGTTGTTGTTGATAATTGCCACGATATTGGGGTTGAGGAGGCGGACCTTGTTGGGAATTTGGGGCTTGTTGTTGTGGCCCTTGACCCGGCTGCTGTCCTGACTGAACACTTGGGCGCTGTTGATCTAATTAGATAAATGAATTAGTAGTTTTAAAAGAATTTTTGCGTTTATCAGAGACTTTACACTTACTCGATCCTGCATTTGACACTGTTGGTGGTTGTTGATTGGCTGATTGAGGCGAAGTACCAACACGATAAGCACCGCCTTGTTGTTGGGGTTGTTGTTGGCCAGCTTGTTGGGAATGAATAGCTTGTTGGGGAGGACCTTGTTGAGATTGAGAGTTTGGCGTCATTCCTGGATGCGACTGTGGAGGTTGGCCTCCATACGACATTTGAGCTCCCGATGGAGGTTGCACATTTCCATCCGAATGAGACATTGGTGGCATACCGGCTATTTGTGGTTGGTTTGCCCCAGTCGGGGGTCCACCTTGTTGTGGAGGCTGTGGAGCCCCCATCATACCATGTGGACCTTGTTGTTGGGCTGCCTGTTGTTGAAGAACATGTGGATGCTAAACAAATTGATAAACATGGGAATACATATACGTGGATATTTAAAAAGCTGAACACAACCCTTATTGCTTATTGACTACTAAGACTCACCGGCAATATCTGAGCAATGTTCATTGTTGGATCAGCTAGTTGTGCTAAATAAACGAGATTTCTGTGTAGTGCCATATGATATGTCATGCACTCCTGGGCTTTGCCCATCGTTTGAAAGTCTTGAATTGTTTGAATAAGACCACAATTATCGTCAAGTATTTTTTGTATTTGTGCTGGACTGGGTGATGGTGGCATACCACCGCGTTGGGATGATGGCGGAGGAGGAACACCGCCCATCATAGCACCACTTCCAACTGAAGATGGAGGACCGACGGGTCCGCCACCACTGCCAACCATGGAAGGACCTCGTTGGATTGGACCGCCGGAGCCCATTGGCACTCCTGTTGGACCACCCATCCCCACTCCACCCACGCCGCCGCCAACACCCGGTGGTTGCTGCTGCTGTTGTTGTTGTTGCTGCATCGACGTCGGCGTTGGTGGCTGAGGCGGTTGCAGTACAGCACCTGGGGGCGCAGACTGCTGCGGTTGTTGCGGCGAATAAACTGCAGACATTTTACTGGCTGCAGCCTTCTTCTTCCGCTTTGGAGTTTTCTCCTGTTTTTCCACAATTTTAGCGGTTATTATTTAACGGGGGAAGAAAAAATAAATGGGTTGCCTTTCAAAGTGGCCTTAAAACTTATACAATTTTTTTTCTCTCTCTAAATGTCGGGGTTTGTATTTTATCACTTAACACTCTTTATATAAGTTCATATATGTCTAAGGATAAATATACTATGTAGCGGACAAAATATAAAAGAAAATTTACATAACTTTGGCAAAACTTAATTTACAATTAAAAAACTAAATTCCACATTTTTCGCGAACAAATGACGCTGGGGATAACTACAAATTCGGTTGACGTTGACTGCGCTGTTAATTCGCCGACATGCCTAGAGATGCATTTTTTTGGCCTATTTAGAAAATCTTGTCCACTTAACTTTTTTATTAGAAAATTATAATATTTAAGCTTTAAATAAATTTTGATAATTATATTTGTGTTGCACTTTATAGTTTGTGTGTGATTATATTTGATATGTTAATTTAAGAATCGAAAAAATACAAATTGAAATCGTATTAAAATATATTTAGATCTCCCAAACATACGCCAAAAAGCAACATTTCAAGAAGCGAGGCCAACTTCACAATTTTCTATTTTCGCCGAAAAATTTTGCAAATTATAGTTGCTAGATGTAAATTATTGTAGATTTTCTTTTCTGCTGTTATTTATGATATGTTGATTAATTTGAAGCGGATTTCTTGATTTCTTTCAAGTTTTTTTTTTTTGTTTTTTTTTTTTTATAAAACGATGTTCACAGGAAGGACACTTAAAGTCCCATGTCCCAATGTTCGTAATGTATGGGAAAGTAATTTTACATTGAATTGATATGGCAACAATTGCGAATGAAAAATTCGCAGATATTTATTCAACAGTGTTTGTGAAGATAGTCAGAGTTGAAGCGGTAGATGAGAAATTGAATTGGGTTTGATTAAAATTTATGTGCAAAAGACTAATTTTTCTAAATGATAGCATACACTTAACAAAATCTAAGTAAAAAGGCGGAAAATTGGTGTTATAATTGGATATATAGGTAAAAACACTGGGATAAAATCGAAAAAAACGGAGTGGATAACAAAGTATAATAGAAAAATAGAAACTACCACAAGACGGAGAGAAAATAGATAATATGTAAGAGCGAAAATATGAACCGAATTGTTGTTAATTGTGAGCAAATAGACGGAAAATGTGCGAATAACTTAGAGTTGCCAAATATTTAAAGACCTTTAGAACTTAAGTTTACTAGAAAATGTATAAAATAAACTGTTTCGACAAAACTTTTTAGAAATTCTGATTAGGTAAAATGTTTTGGGCTTCGTAATAGTCCAATAGGATAAACATACATCAAATGAAAACCAACCATAAATATGGCTGGTATTCTTCCGTTGTACATGAACAGTAATTTTTTTGGCCAAAGGCCAAGGGCGCATTTCCTTTCAATACTTTTTTCTTTTACTGTCATTTACATAATTATGACGTTCGTTAAAGATACCGAGAATTAGCTAAATTTATTTACTTCTGTTCGATATAAAATATAATAGCAGTTTTCATAATCATATATTTATGAAAGTAAATTTTTTATTTCAACACTGGGTTTGAAAATTAATCTGTGTTTGTACCATAGTAGTTGGTTGTTTATGGTTCGGAACGATTTCGCGTTTATATACCTACATTTATGGAAATGTGCAAAAGAGAATTGGAAAAAACAAAGCGAAAATTCTTTCAAATCATACAAACATCGCTGATGTGTAAATAAAATTATATTTTGTGATTTATTTTGAAGCATTAAGCCACTTATTTCACGAATCGGAAGTGGAAATTGTTTTGTTTTCACAAGACCTAAACTACTGGATGATAATAATTACTATCTGTGTTTTCGTTTATTGATTTTGTTGTTGCCTGTCTCGTTGGATCGTTGCCGCGCTTTTCCCCAATCCTATATTGGACTATCAGTATATATGTATATACATATATAAATTATTCATAAAAACAATTTCAAATAAATTTAATAAAAATAATGTTGAAATACTTAACTTCTGCTCTGACCTTTGCAGCTGCTTCTTAACTTCCTGAGATTGTGTAAAAATTGGTAAGACGCTATCGACGTCGCTTACCAATGTTTTCTTTCGTACAAATGAACTTCAGCGCTTTATCAGTACTACTGTCAAGAGTGTGGACATGCATCTGTTTTATGTTCAACAGACAAGTTCGCTCGGTAAGTGCTAAGAACCTTCTTATTTATAGGTGATATGAAAAAAAAAAACAGTTTTATTTTGTCCGAAGTGGAACTATGTTAATTATTTTATAATAGTTAAATTTCCTTTATGGTTGAAGTTGTATTTCTTTATTGCAAAATTCAAGTTTTCATTGTTTTAATTATTTCAGATTGTTCAATATCAACCAGTCAAATATGAACTCTTCCCATTATCACCGGTGTCCAGACATCGCCTTAGTATAGTGCAACGGAAAACACTTGTTTTGGATCTGGATGAAACGCTCATACATTCACACCACAGCGCGATGTCACGAAATACCGTGAAGCCTGGTACACCTCATGACTTCACGGTAAAAGTAATTATTGACCATCATCCAGTTCGCTTTTTCGTTCATAAACGGCCTCATGTAGACTATTTTTTGGATGTGGTAAGAAGGAATAGAATTAAAACTTGAACATTGCTTACATTTGATAAATTTGATTACGCTTTTAGGTTTCACAATGGTATGACCTAGTTATATTTACAGCCAGTATGGAGATTTATGGCGCTGCAGTTGCTGATAAACTGGACAACGGACGTAATATTTTGCGTCGTCGTTATTATCGTCAGCATTGCACACCTGATTTCAGCTCTTACACCAAAGATTTATCTGCTATCTGCAGTGATTTGAATAGAGTAATTGAACAAAATTTATTATGATGTGCCGTAAATTTATTAATTAAATATCAAATATACCCAAAATAGATATTCATAATTGACAATTCACCTGGCGCATATCGTTGCTTTCCTAATAACGCGATACCTATAAGGAGTTGGTTCTCCGACCCAATGGACGTTGCGCTGCTATCACTTCTTCCAATGCTGGACGCCTTGCGGTTTACAAAAGACGTGCGTTCAGTTTTGTCAAGAAATTTACATTTGCATCGTTTATGGTAGCAGGTGTGTGCATAACATGAATTTTATTTCACTATTTGATAATCATAACCATAAACCTATAGCATTTATTTAAGTATAAATTATAATAATAATTAATGTGTTTTTCCAGTTTTACAGATTAAAAATTTGGTGCTGTGACGCTTAAACGAGTTTTTAGTTTGTTTTATACATTAAGCATTATTAATGAAAAGAATCCAATTCAATACACCAACACTAGTTTTGACACACATACACAAACATACATAAAGACCTAAAACATATTCTCAATCTTTTCCTCTCCTTGATATCTTCCACCCCAGCCTGACTTACCATATTCGCATTTTAAGCGAAATTAGGAAAACTGTTTACCATTTGATAAATTCGCTGGATATATATTTAATAAATAAAATACTTATATAATTTGCTAGAGGATTATTTAATTTTATGTGTATTGTAATAGATATGTGTTTTGACTAAAAAAAATTATTTATTGGAAACAAAAACATAAATGAAATAGTTTAAGTACTAACCAAGTGTTATTTCATAAATGATATATGGAAAAACTTATTGAAATGAATTGTTTGCTTTGTGTATTATAGATGAGCATTGAAAATTATAATGTATAATTTGTAGCATTTAAAGACAGCGCAACCGAACCTATTTTAATTACTGAATATGTTATTCAATTAAGAAAAATTAAATATCAAAAGGATGTAACAACAATACCGACGGCCATGTATGTACAAGTACAAAAAGTGCTTACATATAATACACACACACACACACACACACTTAAACATGAGAAAAGGTTTGAACGATTTCTCTTCAAAGATTGTTTCTTCCTCTTGATATTTTGTTTTCATTTAACAAAATAAAATTAACATCAACAATGTCTGACAATTAAAAAAAATCTATTAATAAGAACAAACTGACTCAGTTATCATTTAGAATTAACTCTGTGTCCACAAAAAAGTAAAGAGTAGCTTGTAAGTTTGTAGTAAGTTTGAAGTATATATAGAACAGAATAATGAAGCGATCATCTATCAAGGATAGTCTATCAGCTATGGAACGTTTTATTTATTTAAGCAAAAGCGTATTTGTTCATATTTTGAATTGTATGTAAATTTAAAGTATTTTTACCATTTTTTCTTTTGTGAAATGGCGAAAATCTGGATATTGTTGATTAATAATTGCTGCTCACCTTTTGTGCGAAAAAGTTAACTTGCCACGGTAAAAAATACATAAATTTGTACGAACAAAACTTCGGCTCCTTGATCGATTTTTCATATTTATGTTAATTTAAACCTCTTAAACATAGGTTGAGGCTAATACATATGAATGTATATGATTATTGTAGTTATTCAACCATAAAACCTATGTATTCTTATCAAGAGAAGAAAAGTATAATTTTGTATTATTATTTTTTTATAATCTGGTTAAATTTATAATAAATAATTGGAGTGAGGATGTGCTAACTCGTAAAAGGCATTGGTTATATTTTTTCATTTGGTTGAAAATCAATTGTCTCCACGTAGACAATTTACCGATTGTATCATGCTCAAATCTTAATATTGGTTTATTAAAGTCACTCAATTGAACAAAAATAAAATGAAATTTTCACAAAATTTAAAATAAAATGAAAATAAACAAAATGCTTGTGTTTTTTTTTTTACTTTTAAAGGAAATTAAAAATAGTTTTTATTAAAATAAAACGCCATTAATATCTCTGATTAAATCAAGCATTAAATAAAAAAAAATAAACGTTAACTTCGATTGCAACGAAATATCCTGCACAAATACAAAATATTCCATATAAGGATTGGATTATTTTGTATGACAGCTACATACATACATACATATGTATATGCTATAGTAATCAGCTGCGAACAATTTCTTCGAAGATTGTACCGTTTGCTTTGGAATATAATAAAATATTTGATCGCTCGATATCGGGGGTTCTTTGGGAAAAAGCATGTACATATGCAATATTTCAGGTTTATATATAAAAAACTAAGGAATAAATATGATAGATTTCTCAAAATAAATTCGAAAATAGTTACTTTCAATAATTGGCTTATGTATTCGTTATCCGGTTGAGTTAATAGTCTCAAAAATACAAACATAGCGTTTCATTTCTGTTTTGTCACTTTATTCGTAATGTGAAAAGGAAATTGAAAATATGGCAACTCCGCTTGAATTTGTTTTTTCCATTTCTTAACAATTTCAGAAGATTTTTGCTGTGGCCGCATGTATATTTATTATAGCTCAGCATTTGCATGTTTTAAATAATATATTTAACAGAAAGGAGTGGTAATTATTGAATTTATATAGAAGTGACTTTTATTTTACTACGAATTCGTTATAAAATTCTTTGCTAGATCTTTGCAGTTGAATAGTGTCGGTCAACGGAGTATCAGTGGGAGGGTGGATTAGTGATTGTTTATATAAATCATACATGGTTTTAATGAACCATTAAGGAACAGTTATTGGTGCGGTATGATGCATAAATTAAAAAGTCAAAACTACGGGGAGTAAGATTCTGAATATGTTTAATGGACATAGTTGAAAGGACTAAATTATTCCATTGCGGTAAGCATCTTATTATTTAGAACAGCACAAAGCAAAGTCGAAATAATTTACGAATATATTATACTTATATGTATGTATGTGAGCTGCAATCGCTACCTACGAAATTACTAAAAATGTATCTTTTCAAAAGGTTAGTGTTCATTTAGATAATTAAAAATGAATTCCGCGTCATCAACGTCAGATATGACGCCACAACGAAAGCGTGTTGGTAGGCCTCCTAAAGCAACACAGCTGAAGCAATCGGCTGACACTACGCCACCATCAGAGAGTGCACAAACGTCTAACCAATCGAACGATACAGAAAGTCGAGGTGAAAATGATAGTATTATGGAAGTTGAGGGCGGTTTCGTGGCTATATCTCCACCGCCGCCCAATGGACCGGCAGATAAGGTTAATCCTCGTATGACTTCAACACCATCAAGTAGCAACGAATGCAGGCGAAGTTCACGTAAAAAGATAATAAAATTTGACGTAAGAGATTTATTAAACAAACATCGAAAGCCACATAAAATCCAAATAGAAGCTCGCATAGATTCAAACGCTCCGCAAACACAAACAACTACATCGTTACCCTCATTTAGCTCTGGTAGTAATACAAGCAGCTCAGTTCCAGGTTCAAGCTCTGATTTGAGTAGTAAACAGAAAGCATTTATGGAGAAATCCGCAATATTTCGTCGCATATCAATATCAGAACAACAGAATAAAATAAATGCGCCAATACTTCCACCTCCCTTATCGTCCATACCTAAAATCGGCGTTTTAGGTAAAAACACAATCAATTTGAAAAGTAATGTGGATGCTATGACTACACTAGACCCAGCAAAAATAGCACAAGCAAGACGGTTAAGTCGTACCCAGGAAATATTTAATGCCAGCCTGATAAAATCAAAGCAGAATTCCAGCCTAATAATAGCGCAAATTGAAAGTAATACTTCTAGTTCCAGCAGTGGGTTCATGTCTCCAGCAGTTGTGACATCACAACAGCAGAAGAAGTCAACAAGTGAGTAAAATACAAATAAACAATATTAAAAAAATCGATAAATGTAAAAAATCAATATACATCCTACATATATATGTAGGTATGTATGTACATATGTATGCGTGTTTATTTATATACATATGTACATACTATGTGTATAAATATTCGATGTTTACTTGTTGGCACAAAATCCTCGAAAATATTCAGAATAACAAACTTGAAGTTTATATATGCGCATAAAATACTGATAGTTACCATTTTTACTTACATATAACTCTTCTATCTATTTGTTATGCAAATATATGCAAGGTTATATTCATACATATGTACATATAATATAGATAAGTACACTTTCGAAGTAAATGATGCTTATCAATTATAAATTCAGCTGATACTCAAAATTGGAGATATTTTTTCGTAACAGACTGAAAAGGGTCTATTACTAAACTGAAATTAACTAAAAAAAATATTTTTATGGTTGTATCAGATGATGAAAATTGCTCCAATAATTGTCATTTACTTTTTTAAAGAAATTTTGTGAAATAAAAACAAATTATCAGGTGACTTAATATTTTGGCAAAATAAAAGTTGATACCCCTTTAATATTTGTTATTAAAACGCATAATGATTTTTCTATTCAACAGACGTATCCAACAAACGTAAAAATCTTTCAAATTCATTTATTTCGCCGACTGTAGTAGCTGATTCAAAGCCGTCGCTAACAGAATCTGGCACACAAAAGCGCCGAGGTCGTCCGCCGAAAAATAAAAATCCTGTAGCTCACAGCCCTTTGCCAAAATCAAACCTGAAGTCGGAGCTTCATATTACTCCCCCAGGTAAACAAGCAGACGCGCATAAGCAATATTCTGTCGAATATAAAGAAAAGCAAGATTTCGCCAGTAAAGAAGCGTCTCAAAATGCTACAAATTGGACAGAGTACAAAGCAAATTTAAAATGTGCTGAAAGCGTTGAAACACCTGTTGGGCAAAATCCTATATCAAACGAAAGGACTTCTGTACAGCATGAAGACGTCATTTTAGAAATATCATCTACTTCTTCTATATCTGATCATGAATATCAGGCTAAAACAGTGCATCCTCCAACGGATGTACATGAGTCACAACAAAGAAACTTCGCCTCCGTATGCATTTGGCAAGATAGTCAAAGTATTTGTGAAACTACATCCGCACCAGAATTCATTGTGGCCGCTGTTGAAGAGATAACATCGGAAAGTTCACCAGCTGATAAATCTATTTCCTTGGGAGCTGAAAGTGAAACATGTTCACAAAAAACGATTGATACGTTAACGGGATGTGATCAAACTATTACAATTGATTTGGATTCGAATAAAGAAATCGAAGCGGAGTCAGATTCTCTCTCGGAAATGGCATTTGGCATGTCCGGCACAAGTCGCAAATCGAGCGGTTCCGAATCAGAGGGCAGCTCCGATCGTAGTAATAAAAGCTACAAAAAGGGCGATAAGTTGCGTGTATCTTTGAAACGCTTAACGTTGCCACCGAGTACAATCACATCGACTATTTCATTATCTTCGGCATCTAGCAGCTGTAGTGACGTCATTGCTGGGAGCGACAACAGCAATACAAATAACAGTTGCGGAAGTAACGGTACCGCTAACACTACAGAGTTATGTACCGGAACAGCAAATAAAAACTTACCGACAAGGCGATCTCATCGGTTCCCCAAAAAGGGTTGTGACAGAAAAGTTATATTGGAAGAACCCAAAAGTAAAGCAGAAGTATCATTGAATGAGAATTTAGAAACTGAAGATCTAAAGATGACAGCTGGTGTGGAGGAGAAGACAGGTAAACTGTCAATAGAGAGAGTCACTTCAACTACCGTTAAAACGGATAATGACTTCGAGCAATCGAATAAAGAAAGTAAAGATAGTGCAGTTACAACAATTGAAAACGTTAGTGTTGATTTGGTTAGCCCGCAGCAAGTTAAGGCACCACCCATTGCAATTGCTGTAGTGGAGCTCTCTTCTGAACAAATAACTGAGATACCCCAAAAACCAAACAGCATTGCACTAGATGCTTTAGATAACAGACATGAGCGTACAGAGCATGATAGAAACGTTAGTGAAGAGTCGCCTTCTGTATCGTGCGAAACGAAAAAAGAACCTATCACTTTGCCACTTAAAAAACAGGTGAGCAAGTTTAAAATGTACGAAGCGGCAGTGCACAATGTGGCTGCAAATGTCGCGACTAGTACCTTGCTGGATATCTTAAACACCGTTAAACAGAATGATTTAACAATGGGAACGAAGGCATTCCAGCAATTGCAGTTGCCCGCAGTTAAAGATGACACGTCCTCAGAGATTATAGCGCCCAATGAAGGGGAAGAAAATATGCCAATTACTGCAGCCGAGAAAAAACTAGAAGCTGGCACGTCAGATAAAAGTGTTACGACAATTATTTTGGAAGAATCACAAGCAACTGACCAAGATAGTTCTATAGAGACTAATAAGCAGCCATCAAAATGTGTTCATATAGCTAAGAGTGGAGATGAAGTAGAATCTATAAAAACGTTCACTTGGGGAAACAATGCGCACGATGAGTCCGATCAACGCATGGACTTACCTGCTGAAAAATGTGAAATATCCGAAACGGTAACGGATAGCGACTTTACACCACTGCCAGAAGAAGAGGTCGTAATTCAAACTACTTTCGCTGAACAGTCTGTTGAAGGGAAGGAAACTTCCACTGATGAAGCTACTAGCTCTCCAAAGACGGTAGCAGAAGTAGGTAGAAATATTTTGAAAAAAGCTTCCCGAGAAATACCTGCCAATGTTGTTAATGAGAGCACAATAAACGTTTCCAATGTTTTGGATAAGTCAGCGAAATCTGAAAAATGGGATATTACCAACAAGCACACGACAGATAATGTGTTGGATGAAAATAGTTTGGAGGACATAAATTCGACAACGGACTCACAATCTTCACGTGACGAAACGAATGGAAGCAGTGCTACGAAAACACCATCTCCAACCCTTTCGGAAAATTCCAATGAAAAGCCGTCAAAGAAACCAACACGCCGAAATGAGAGACGTTCAAAACGTGGAGATAAGTCTGGCCATAAAACTTTAGAAGAGACATTCGCAGAAATAGCAGCTGCGAGTTCAAAGGCGGTTTTGAAATTAAAGGCGCAGGAAGTTGACGCAGATACAGCAAACGTGTATAATGAAGAGGAGCTTTCTAAATCTGTTGATGCAATGGAAAAGTCAGCTGATGCAAAGGAAGATTCTTCTGCGAGCGTTGAGCTAAGCCAAACACCTATTAATTTAACTGAGCCGAAAAATCTAGACGAAGATGAAGTGCCGAATGTACAAAATACTATAGAAATTACGACCGAGGAAACAACAACAGGTGTATGTACGAAGGTTTGTTCCAAAGAGGATCGCGTCGTGTTAAAAGCAGTAATACTACCAGAAGATGTGGATAGTAATTCAAGTCACTCGTCGCCTTCACGACGCGGGCGAAAAACGAGAAACAAAAAAGTAAATCATAAGCCATCTCCTAGCACTTCTCCTATTACTGCAGAGTCTTTCAGCGAAAATAAACAGAAAGTCTGCGAAATGAATCCGGTTGATGAGACTATTACTGCCAATACGAATACGACCGCCGATGGTAGCTTAGAAATATCACAACAAAATTTGCACACATCAGTTATTGAACTGAACGTAAAAGATGCCAATAATGGTGATCAGATTATCACCGACACATTGGAAAAAGGGACGGCCAAAGAATCAGGTCAAGAAAAAGTTTTGGAATCAGGAAAATGTGATTATTCCACGACAACGCCGGAACTTTCAACTGAGGTTGGCCAAGTCTTGAGTACTGCTGGCGACGAAACGTCAAGTATATCCAATAATACAACACCTGATTTAAGTGGTCAAAATTTAGAAGAAAATAATGACCAAAATAAATCATTTACATCAAAACCCCGAAAACATAAAAAAGCTTTGGCTTCGGCTATTCAACAAGACGAGCACGTTGATATTGAAGTAGAGAGTGTTGAGACGCAAAAAGAGTGTGGTCAAATCGTTATAATCAAACCCGAAGAGCGGATTGAGCAGCACAAAGAAAAGATTGTAGAACCACCCAAAGAGTTGCTACTAAATAAATTAGAAAAGTTAGATCAAAGTGGGTCAACACCATCGTTAAAAGAGCTCTCTAACGTTGACTCTAAAATAAATACGGTTACAAGTAGCGACTTAATGGCAGAGACTGTGGACTGTCAGCTCCCAGAACAGCGCGAGCAGTCATATACACCAGTCGATAAGCCTAAAAAAATTCGAAAGCGAAGAAGTAATAAACAGTCTGATGAGAAATCTAACGAGTTGGAGACTAAAAGCCATAGTAAATCAGAAGATCAGGAAACTGTTGAGACTAAAGAAAAAAGTGGTGATACCGAAGATACTGATGGAAAAATACGAAAGCCCCGAAAAGGAAAGTCAGCAAACGATGCGACAAATGACCTGCAGATCGATACGGCGGTCACAGTTCCAAACGCAGTTGAATTAATGGAAAAAGAATTGGCTAAAGCGCCGCCAAAGAAACGTCTGCTCAAAATGCAGATGGAGTTGGAAGAGAAGAGTTCCGCTTCCCATTCAGAAATTCCAAGCACCAGCCAGACTAGCGCTGAACAAAAAACGTCTTCAGCCAAAAAGTCAGCAAGCAATTCCAGTAAAACCAAAGAATCTACACAGAAAAAATCGAAGAAAGATGCGCAATCGTCCGATCAAATGAAAAAACGAGAAAGTCTCGAAAGTCAAGTCGAATCTTCGTTTGATGAGGAAAGCCGTTCAGCGACATCTACACCAGTGGCTAAACGTTTCAAAAAGCAAATGTCTTCAGAAAAAACTCTAGAGGATAAAACAAGCGGTAAAAGGAAGTCCAAGCTGGATCCAAACATTAGTAGCGGCGAGAAGAGTGAAATTAAGGATAGGGAAAGGAAAGGATCTATATCGAAGAAATCGGAAAAGAAGCAATTTTTGGCCATCGAAGACACTGCTAGTAAAGAGTTAGCTAAGAAAATGGAGGAAAGAAGTGCGAAGAAAAAAAGACAAAAGAAATTGAAAGAGGATTTCGAAGCAGCACTAAAGGATGCGCTCACTAAAACAACAGTACCAGCTGAACCTATTAAAGAAAGTGCCAACCCTACAGAAAACATAGTTGCAATGCTGGAAGAAAGTAAATTACAAGACAGTGTTGCCGCTGACACTGTTTGTACAACTGATGTTGAAGACAAGAAGAGTACTGTAGAGGAGGATCAAGTCACTAGGGCTACTGAAACTACAGTAGACAATGAGCTTGAGGAGGAACCAGATCCGTTGAAGGACATTGAGAAATTCATTGAAGATGGCGTCAACTTGCTCAAACGCGGGTATAAGATTGATGACGACAGTGTAGATGAAGTTATTTGTCCGAAAACACATCTCCAAAAAGAAGAATATAAATCGGATGTTACAGAAAATGAAGAAAAGCCATCTACTGCGGTGCTAGAAGGCATGACAACGCCTAATGAAAGCTTATCTGGCGATATAACGCCAGTTGACAAATCCTTCGAAGAAGTTTCTAACACGCTCCCTCAGAATATTTATTACGACACCCCGGCTGATACACCAGTAGCAACGCCGACAACCACACCGCCACCAAAAAGCCCTATTCATGATCAAGCAATTGACGAGATAACTGGTGTTCGGCGTTCTCATCGCATCAAACAGATAACAAAGATGCCGAAGGCGCTTGTGGGTCGCGGGTTGGTGCGCGAAAAAGAGCGGTTCTCAATAAAAGACGATGTTGAAATGAAAACTCACTATAGTTTGGATGATCATCTGACGGATTTGGCGCAAGTGGAGGCAAAGAATGCTAAGTTCCTAAAAGAAATGGAAGAACGTCTGAGTAACTTTCATGTCATTAAAGAGAATGAGTACAAATGTGAGCGTGTCGTGAGTAGAGAAGCACGCAAGATGTTGTGTGATTGTTTCTTGACAGCCGAAGAGGAAGAGCGTGGTGAGTTGGGCTGTGGTGAAGATTGCTTGAATCGTTTATTGATGATCGAATGTGGACCCGATTGTAATGTGAAAGTTCGCTGTACAAATAAACGCTTTCAGAAACTGCTCTGTTCACCATGCCGAGTCTTTCGAACGGAAAAGAAGGGCTTCGGTATAATGGCTGACATTGAGATATTACCTGGTGAATTTATTATGGAATATGTCGGTGAGGTAATCGATGGCGATGAGTTTGAGCAGCGGCGTACTGCATATTCATTGGACAAAAACCGTCACTATTACTTTATGGCATTACGAAGCGATGCCATAATCGATGCCACAATTAAGGGTAACATTTCACGCTTCATTAATCATTCCTGCGATCCCAATGCGGAAACTCAGAAGTGGACTGTAAATGGTGAACTACGAATTGGGTTCTTCAGTCGTAAGTCCATTATGCCAGGTGAAGAAATTACGTTCGACTACCAGTATCAACGTTACGGCAGGGAGGCACAACGTTGTTATTGCGAGTCGGCTAACTGTCGTGGTTGGATAGGTGAAGAACCCAATTCGGATGAGGGTGAACAAATCGATGACGACAACGATGCGGATAATTCGGCAGATGGCAGCGATGATGAGGATAGTGATGACAGCACAGCTGATGGCGAAGATGTACATAAAAAACTAGATGCATCAAGCAAATCACTAATAAGTTCAGAGGATGGTAAAATAAAGTTGGATGAAAAATCGGATAGCGCGGGTAAGGACAAGAAGAAAAAAGTGGGTGAAGATGCAGAGGCTAAGCTGAAAAAGCTCACGGGCAAATCTGCTGATAAAGCAGCGCGAAAAAAGAAACCCAGTAAAGAAAAGAAGGATAAGAGACTGCGTAAATCTGCTACTGGTGAGCAATCGAAAACGTCGCGTTATTTGGAAGATCCGGACATCGAAGATGAGGTTAAATTCCTTAGCCGTGGCGGGCTGAGAAACCAATCGGACACGTTGCGGTTTTCACGTTTGGTCGTACGCGCCAAATTGCCGCAGACTCGTCTCAATCTGCTGAAAATTCTCCGCAATGCCGATTTGCCATGTCGCCGACTGTTCTTGGACTATCATGGACTGCGTTTGCTGCATGGCTGGATGAGCGAAGACGGTGGTGATATGGCGATTCGCTTGTCACTCCTAGAGGCGCTGGAAAGTTTGCCAATAGCAAACAAGACTGTGCTCACTGACAGTAAAGTCTATCAGAGCGTTCGAAATTGGTGTGGTAATGCGTTGTCCATCTGCAGTGTGCCGGCTGGCAATGCATCTTCTCCAAGCGATGAGTCGTCGAAGGAAAGCACAAGTAGTAATTCACATACGGAGATAGCTAGTGGACAGGAGGTACCTTCGGAATTGCAGAAGTTGGCTGTGAAACTAACCACTGCATGGAATAGTTTGCCAGAAATTTTCCGCATACCGAAACGTGAGCGCATCGAACAAATGAAAGAGCACGAACGGGAGGCTGATCGGCAGTTTGCCGAAGCTTCCATCGACAGTAATCGTTCTGTTCTAAGTGATCGTTATCAGCGCGATCGTTTCGGACGCGGCCCAACCACTTCTCGTTTTTCCAAACCATGTTTCAGTAAAGACAATCGCAACAATAATATAACCGTTGTAGGCTCAATGCCAGGCGGAGACCCACGTCGACGTACGGGGCACGATCATCATGATGGTATAAAGCATTTGTCAAAGGCACAGAGACGAGAGATGTTTGCTGCAAAGGTGAGAGAAACACCTAATCTATAAACAGACTCAATATATGTATGTATATGTATATATTTTTAATTTTTTAGGTGGCACGCGACGAAGCCGAAAAGCGTTTGGCTGAAGAGCGTAGAGAATTCGAAACAAAATGTCGTTTCTTTGGTTTGGACCCCAAGAAAACACGCTCGCAGGATGTTCCTTTCTGCGTAGACCCTTCAACAGGTCAATGGTATTCTATTGCCCGCCAACCTATCCCCACTCCACCTTGCTACGCACACGTGCAGGTGCAGCCAAAATCCAAATCTACCGATCCTGACGATTACAAGTTGCCTGTAGTTGTTGCCACCTTGCCGCGCCAATGGAAATACGCCATCACAAACTTAGGCCAAATTTATTACTACCATACTAAGCAAAAAATATCGCAATGGCACCCGCCAACGCTTGAACAATTGCACGCTGCAGCCGAGGAAGATGACAGTTCAGACAGCGAGTCCTGTGAGGAAGCTAAACAGGCAAATGAGAGCAGCGAGGATGATGACGTACTCTTAGGTAGTAGTCTAAATTTTTAGCTCTAAAAATTTTACTTATTTTATATATTCATTGATTTTTAAGGAATGGATGAGGCGCAACTCAAAGCTTTCATCGATAAGAAGGTAGAAAATCGTAGGCATAAGCGTTACGGTCGTTTGGTGGATTCGCGTCCGATTAGTGTAAGTACTTAAGAGTATTTTTTTGCTAATGATTTGAGATTAATTTATATGCTTATATTTAAAGCCCCGAAAGGAGGAAGATCGCATCTACAATCAAATAGAGATGCGTAAATACAAAGAGAATAAAGAAAAAATACGCAAACGTAAGGAAGAAATACGGCGTAAGCGCGCTGAAGCACTCAAAGCTGCAGCTATCGGTGGCGTAAATCCCAACATCGTTGCAGACAGCTTAAATATCGACGCTACGAAATCCAAAAATGGCGAAGACTCCAATGAACCAGATGGCGTAATACCCATACAAGACTATTTGCTCTCATCCGATGAGGAGGAGATTATGAAGGAGGAATGCAACAACAGCCCACTTTTGGAAAAAATCGTGCAAGGCGATAAGATTGTCGACGAATTGGATGCGCTCACAACAAAGCGTGCGCTCAAGCGCACATTACCGCCCCATCGGGAACCCAGCGCACAGGCAGGCCAGAGTAATGTCAGTGGTAGTAGTAGCGGTAGTGGCGGTGGCAGTGAGCATAAGCGACGAAAATCGGATAAGAAAGATAAAAGGTTCATTGTTTGCAGTTGAAATTATAATATTAATAATTAATTACATTATTATTATTTTTTTTTTATTTTTATTAGCAAAAAGAGCAAGGACTCGGATTCCAAGTATCGTCGCACTAAGGAAAAGTTCCGCTGTGAAATAGCCGGTATTATTGTGCAACACTTAAAGCCATATCGCAAGGAATCGTGCACGCTCGCTCGTATTCAGAGTGATGAAGATTTCAATCATCTCGCGCGAAAGGTCTGTTTGTGATTTTATTTTAGAAAAATTACTTTTATTAACCGTCGTTCAATACATTTGCAGCTCACACATTTTGTGATGGTTAAAGAGTTGAAATACTGTGAGTCTGTTGGTCAGACTTTGGTCGTAACCGAATCTGTTAAGAATAAATCCCGCGAATTCATTAAAAAGTACATGGCGAAGTATGGCGGCATGTACGTGAAACCCGCCAATGATCCGGAATTTAAGGAGATTCCATTTACTATTTAAACATATTTATAATTTTTCTTCTTGTAAGCTAATTTCTGAATTCAACGAACAGCAATGGATTATCGCTGACTTCAGCCTTCACATTTGTATTAAGAATCATTTGGCGACGTACATTCTTTTTTAACTTCATAGCGTTAATAATTGAGACGTTACTATTTTTTAGATGCAAATTTGGTTTTTGTCGAGTTTTGCATTGCTTAATTCTTATTTGTACATATATTGTTGAAAATTGAGCGGAACACGGCTCTGTTCGCCATATTTGCTGTTCCAATGGAGGACTTCGAAATATTTAAATATTTTTATTATTATTGTAATGCTTAGTAATTTTTGTTTTTAATTTTAAACCAATATGTACATGTATTCCCTTTTTACTACATGTAAATTGTGGTGTATTTTTTAGAGAATACGAATATATTATTTTTCCGCTGTAATTACATTTTATGAGCTAAACTAAACGCATATGCAATTATGTAAAAGTTGCTGCACAAATACGCGACTGCAACTGTAGATTCAATAAATAACAGTGAAATGAACAAATCAAGCGCAGTATCCTTATTTATTCCATAGTATTTGTTTTTATGTCAAAAAAATCTGTGACCATCAGGGTTGCATTAAAAAATCAATGAATTAACATTGGAAGAGATTTTTATATTTATAATTCCAAATATGATAAAAAATAAAAAACGGGATTAAAAATAAAAAAAAATATTTTTATTTCTAAATATTGTAAAAAATAAAAAACGGGATTAAAAATAAAAAAAATATTTTATTCAAATTACTGGATTGAAAAAAAAATAATAAATTTTAATGCCAAGATTTAACATTTTGTCTAGAGTTCGTACAGAACCATTATTTTCAATACTCCAGAGCACTGATCGACAAATATAAACGTTCAACTTTTATCAATTTTCGTTTCTGATTTTGGGATTAAATATTTTTAATTCTTACCATTAAACAAAAAAAAATATACATAAGTTTTTAATCCTAAGCATCAAAATATCGGAATTAAAAATTTCTTTTTCAATCCAAAATTTTTTAAATAAAAAAATCGAAACCTTGAAAACTCTTTAACTATAATTACTTACCAATTATGATAAACCGTTTTCGCAAAATAACGAACAATTATAATAACAAATAAATAATTTTATTATAATTTTTTTTGAGAATTATATTTGCGAATCCGTTATACACTTTATCAAACGATGTTTCCAAAAACTTTGATTTCCGAATTATGCTAATTACTCTTTTCAGCGATTTGATCGCCTTCACTGGCTGCTGGCTGTGTCCGATTAGCTTCCTCTGGTTTCATAGCGGGGAAGAAGAGCACCTCCTAAAAAAAACACACAAATTACAAATAATTTTATATACTTTCAATACAAATATTTCCAATGTTTACCTTAATGTTATTGGTGTCGGTGAGGAACATAGTTAAGCGATCGATGCCCAGACCCCAGCCACCGGTTGGTGGTAAGCCATATTCTAATGCTGTACAGAAGTTTTCATCAATCAGTTGCGCCTCATCATCACCAGCCGCTTTATCGCTCGCCTGTTGCGCGAATCTTTCACGCTGCACCATCGGATCGTTCAACTCGGTGTAAGCATTACACACTTCCTTCTTCATGACGAACAGCTCGAAACGTTCCGTCAAACCAGGTTCACTGCGATGATATTTGGCCAGTGGTGACATTATTTGTGGATGCTCACAGATGAATGTTGGATTTATACAGGTTTCTTCAATAAAATCACCGACTAATTTATCCAGCAGACGTGCCGTTGTACGTGGTGGCGGACATTCGATCTGGTGCTTGGCGCAAAGTTGTGAAAGAAACTCGGTTGTTTCTTTGCTATTAAATGTTGTAGCTGGTGGAAATTTGACGTTTAACTTTTCTTCTAGAGTTTTTATCATCGAAACCCTTCTAAATGGTGGCGTAAAATCAATTTCCTCCTCGGGACCTTCAGGTCCTTCAGGATGGTATTTAATTTTATAAGTACCATGAATGGCTTTCACCATACCTGAGATCATTTTCTCAGTTATTTCGATAAGATCATTAAAATCCGCATAAGCCATATAGAATTCGCAAGTGGTAAATTCTGGATTATGCGTTAAATCGATGCCTTCATTTCTGAATTGACGCCCAATTTCATACACTCGATCTAATCCACCAACAACGAGCATTTTATGGTACAATTCAGGTGCGACACGCATATACAAATCCATATTCAAGTCATTGTGATGTGTGATGAAGGGTTTGGCAGTTGCACCGCCAGCAATCATGTTCATCATGGGTGTTTCTACTTCCAAGAAACCCATGCGATCGAGGAATTGTCGAACAAATGAAACAATCTGACGAATAAAAAAAATATAATTCAAACCAATTATTTGCAATTCAAAATAGAACTTACATTTGCACGAATTTGGAAGGTTTCTCTCACTTTGGGATTCATGATCAAATCCAAATACCTTTGTCGGTAACGTGTCTCTTTGTCCTTGAGACCGTAATGCAAATGTGGCAGCATATGCAAACATGGTGACAACAGCTTTATCTGTTTCGGAAAAATAAATAAAAACTGTTAGAAGAAAAGGCGGAGTAAAATTATATAGATTTTTACCTCTTTTGGAACCACAGAGAGTTCACCCTTCTTGGTTTTACCGGGGTAACCGCTGATACCTATAATGTCACCACGTCGTATTTTTGCAGTATCAGGCTCAAAGGCACTTTCATTATGGTATAACTTAGCATTGGCCATCACCTGCAATTTGACACCCTCACCGCGCAAATCGTAAAATATTAATTTCACGCCAGATTCCCGTATTGCATGCACGCGACCAGCAACGCTTTGTAAAAAAAATTAATTAATAATTTATCTCATCTAATATTGTTATTATGAAAATATTACTCACCTCAGAGCGACGTCTTCAAGCATTTCACCCTCTTTAAGATTCTCGTATTTTTTAATGAAATTTTCCAAAGAAATACTAACGTTGAATTTGTGAGGGTATGGATGGGTTTCTGGTGATTTTTTTAAATCAACAACAGCAGCTGAACGCAGTTTAAAATATTCATTTGGTGAAATTTCCTCTTCTGACGCCGCCGCCGACTTCTTTTTTGCAGCATTGCTATCAGCATTAGCACTTGCTGCAGCCGCTTTTTGTGCCTCCTTCTCTGCCTTTTCCTTGGCCTTTTGCTCAGCTTTTAGACGCCTTTTTAGCTCACTAAAAATAATTTCATTGAATCGGTTAAAATATGTCAGCATTCAATGTTATCTGTGAATACTCCTTCAGCAAGAAAATGCTTTCGAAAAATTATATTTTATATCGAAAAATGTGTCCCTCACTAAATGGTATGTTTTACGCTAATATAAAATCGGGTTAAATGAAAAAATACATACATACATACAAACAAACATACGCATATAAATACATTAATTATAAAAACCAAGCTCTATTCGCTTACAGTTTTGTACGCTTGCTTGGCACTTCTAGGCATATTGTGGAATGAATATGTCTCGTTGTTACATTCTGGCACCAAATCTTTATTTCTTTCTGATGGCACTTCAAATCAACCTGTCGAA
Source organism: Bactrocera tryoni (assembly GCF_016617805.1). Taxonomy (NCBI): domain Eukaryota; kingdom Metazoa; phylum Arthropoda; class Insecta; order Diptera; family Tephritidae; genus Bactrocera; species Bactrocera tryoni. The sequence goes on along the minus strand of NC_052502.1, from coordinate 11,152,966 downwards.
ATGCAGCATGAAACTGACGCAATTTAAGAAAATTATTTGGTGTCGCGTACTGCCTTAGAAGTTTATACATATTCTTTCTTTTGTTACCACTTTATTTTCCGATACACATCAATGGAGTTAATCATTTATAATTATTTGAAAATATACACTTTGCAAGATTTTTTAACATTAACACATGAAATTGCAACTGGAATTCTGCATGTGTTTCAACATAACCACACATTCGGTGATACAATTTGATGACAACGAATCAGTGATTGCATTAATCCTTTCAGCAATTATATTCAGTTTCACTTACTTTTTTGATAGCTCACCAGTTGCCTCAGACATTTTACCCAAAGTTTAGGATATTAGTTAGTAAAACCCGTACAAAAATAAGAAAACTTTTATTCGAATATACAAATCGGCATGAGCCAACAAATGTCAAGAATCGTGGCGAAACAGTGTTGTTTCTTTACTGCAACTTGACAATTGGGAAAAGCGGCCCAATTTGGTATGAATTTAAAAAAAGTAAAAATGAAATTTTTTCTTTTTTCAGTTATGTTGTTAAGTTGATTAGTTTAAATATTTTCACCAAGAAACGTAGCTTTCTTAAAATTTCGACTTGTGAGGTTTTTTAATTATGGTTTTGAAGATATCAGCATACTATTCAAAAGCCAATAATATGGTTCATGCTGTGTTTTAGTTTATGCTTAAATAATGTTGGGCAGCAACCTTACTATTTTTATGTTATTAAAGAAAGTTTCGGCAATGCTTCGTTGAAAAATCAAAAATATTACGTGAAAAGTGTGATTTATTTAAAAACATATTATATAATTATTAATAAACATTCCATGGAAGTGTTGAAGCATAATAATTTGTGAAATAATTGAGTTATAAATAAGAAAATTGAGAAAATCCATTGCAAGTGGTTGAGAAAATTTTTATGCGGAAGTAGTTGTAGATAGTGTGACAAAAAAAGTGAAAACTGCTGCACTGACTAAAGAAACACATGATTAGAACTCCCTATATAATCAATAACATATTGGAAGATAAATATGATTTTTATAATTAAGCATGGAAGATTAATTAAATTAGTCCAACTAGAAAAATCTATAAATTTACATTCTGTCCTATGATCGTTGGAAACAAAGAAGTGAAGAGGATAGCGGGTGAATATTTGCGGAACAGAACGAGTTCGGAGAGAACAAATAAACTTGTGTGAGAATTGTGAGAAGAATAGCCCGAGCAAAACAAATGGCTAAAAAACGTGCATTTGCAGCGTGCGGAGCCGATATTCATGAGCTACATAGTTAAATGCAATACCGGCGTGACAGGCAAATAATAAAATAGCAACTATAGAAGAATTGTGCATGTTGGCTGCAGATATGGGATACAAAGCGAACGGGGAGGGTGGTAACAGCGGTAAAGGTCGTACTAACGGTCGTGGAATGGGAGATGACGACGATGGGGGCGATGAAGAAGAGAGTAACACGTTTTATGAGGCAGTCAGTGAACCGGATCTTTGCTTAGACACTCTTAAAATAACGAATGACGTCACATCTGTAAACAAAACAATGCAAAGTTTTGAGGAGGATGCCGAAGAGATCGAGGGTGCACATTGTTTACCGCAGGCGACAGATGTTATTGACACTGAATCCGCTGCGCCGTCGGGAGCTCATACAACGAATGTGATTCACGATGATGTTCTCGTTGACACCGAGTGCAGTATGCGTGGAGATCTGCAAAAGGAAAACATGAAAGACAAAGATAATACTTTTATTGATGAAAATGCAGCAACACGTCCGAAACGGACTAAAAGTAGGTTTCATTATATAATAAAAATAACAAATTAAAATTTAATATAGATTCTTTATACTATTACAGATCTCAAAGACTTCAACAAAATAAATCATACAATTATGCCTGATGATCAACAACAGAAACATCGTCAGCAGACTTTGCTCACAACCAAATCGTGTGAAACTCCCGCAACTGCTACGCTTTCGCCAACAAATTCACACAGCGATAGTGTCAGTGTTGGTGGTGGTGCCAGACGTAAATCGTGGACTCTTTCACCTCAAAGTAATGATTCTACACCACAAAGTGGAGCCAAGAAGAAAATAAAATCCACAAGCCAAAAATCACCAACGGCACCATTATCATCAGCAGTAGCTGGTACAGAAAATCTCAATTTATGGGTTGCGCGTGAATGTTATGAAACGGTACCGGCCGAAACAGTTTATGAAGTAGAAGATGGCATCCTTGTAGTAGACGATGAAGAGGCAGCTGTCGAAAGTTTGCTTGGTGCAGCTGCTGCTTTTCAACCGAACTCCATTAATAAGTCAGTGCAACGCAGACAAAAACATCTACGTCAGCCACAACACAGACCCTTGGAGCGTTCGTGGCCGCCCAAAGCTGTGGGCAAAGATTTAAATATGCAATGCGATGTTTTCAAGTTTGATATACTCGATATCGATGAGAAGATGGATAGCTTTGGTGCTATCGGGTGCAGCTCAGCTGAAGGCTTTAGTAGCGCTACAAGTAGTACAAATAATTCTCCTTTACTACTGCTTAACAATGGCCCTCCTTCATCCACCAGCCCACAATATGATTTGCCCTCCGGCACAATCAATCAAACTCCCGTGAAATTCAAGCCCTTAATTAAGAAAAAAATTGGCCCAGATAGTTATATAAATACGATTACCACAAAGAAGGTGCCCGCTTCGGAAACTTATGATTTTCCAACATTTCCTGTTAAAGATAACTCAAGCTCGAACGTTTCTAATGCAACGACTGCAAATCAATTTCCTCACATACGCCAGCATCGACCACTAACTCGCGTCATGTCGAATGGAAAGGGTCCTGTAGCTTGTAATGCGCTTAATTACGATGATTTAGCAGTTGGTGGCACACATTCGCCACGCCTATTGCTCTCCCCAAAACGTCAACGGAGTCCACCTTCGGGATGTTCCTCACGGAGTGCCTCGCCATTGGACTTAAATTTAAGCCCAGAAACCAGTTCTCCACCAACTCCTCAGACTCAATTTAAATTCAGTTCCAATTTGGGAAGTGGACCATCATCGCCTGCTACTCATATACGCCCGCAACAAAGGTTATTAAAACGAGTTGGCGGTGGTGTCGGTAAGTTTCTTCGACTTTTATCACATTTTTATGTGTGTGTTTAATTTGTGTGTCATTTAAAACCAAATAGGCGCAAACCTCGTATGCCCACCGACTCCCACACATCATGCACGTCGCCATCAACGACTGCAATCCAACACCTCCGCATTGGCAGCAACAGTGGACAATTCGTTAACGGGGGCGACGTGCAATCAAATGGATTACAACTTGTCGGCAATACCAAAGTCCCCACCGATTGCAATTGGTGCTGGAATTGGTGGTGCCACAGAACACCACATCATTGATGGTGGCTTAGTGGAAGCTGTCGATACAAATAGTACAGCAAATGAAGCATGCAGCACACGTCTACCATCCATTCCGGAACGTGGTGCCGCTGCCGGTTTTCTTCGTGGAAATTCGGCTTTCGGTGAAGGTGAGTCGGCCACCGAACCATTGCCACCCGCTTGGGAAGCGCGAATGGACAGCCATGGACGTATTTTCTATATTGACCATACGACACGTACAACCTCGTGGCAGCGACCTGGTACGAATGGAGGCGCAACTCTAAATGGCGCTGGTGAGTTTAACTTGTAGACAGTTTCGATTTTATTGCTCATTACTTCCACATCTTTCTTACAGGACGTGAGCACCATCATCGTCAACAATTGGACAGACGCTATCAGTCCATTCGACGCACAATTACTAGCGATAATCGTCTCTCGAATGCCTCCGCTTACAGTGTGAGCGATAATGCTGCATGTAATAACACTGCCAATCAATACCCAAATTCCATGCACAGTAGTCCAAACGCGGGAAATAGTAATAATTTAGGTAATCTACAAAATCTCAGTCTTTCTGTGCATCCAGCTGTTGTGATGCTCTGTCGTCCCGACTTTTATTCCATGTTACACACAAATGAGGATGCATTATCGATATATAATCGCAATCCTGCACTTAAACACATGATTATACGTATACGCCGCGATCCGCAGTGCTTTCAACGCTATCAATATAATAAAGATCTGGTGGCGCTGGTCAATACATTCGCACAGCTCAATCGAGACTTGCCCTCCTGCTGGGAGACTAAACTCGATCAATCGGGTAAACAGTTCTTCATCGATCACAATAATCGTAAAACCTCGTTCATGGATCCACGCTTGCCCATTGAAAGCGCACGTGTCGTACGTCAAAGACATCAGTTGCTTTCCCATCAATCGCCACAACTCTCTGCACATTTTCCACACGCTCATCATCCACACCAGCAACCACCACATCACCATAATTTCCAATACGATGCGCTCGACGGAAATTGTATTTCGGCGTCGGGAGTACCGCCACTGCCACCGCCCAGGCCGCCAAGCACTGTACGCACCGGCCCGAACGGTGCTTTGCGTGGCGCCACTGGCGGCGCTAGCAATTATGAGCAATACAACGAGGTGCCTGTAGCTTATAATGAAAAGGTAAATTTCTAGGAAATAGCGTATACAAATTTTAATTTTTTTACATTTTATTTTATCTGATTTTTGTTTTTTAGGTTATCGCGTTTTTGCGTCAACCGAATATTTTGGAAATCTTACGTGAAAGACATGGTCAGAATACAGTTTCACGTTCCTTGCGTGAGAAAATTAATATTCTACGTGTAGAAGGTGTACCGGCGTTGGAGAGGTTAGCCCACGATTTGCAGCTGACTATTTTGTTAAGGTGAGTTAATTGTAAAAGTTTCATAATTGTAGGTTAAGTCAAGCTATTCTAAACCATTTTAATAATACCAAGCAAGAAATATAAACTGTGGAGTTGGAGCTTTATCCATAGCGTTTGAAGCGCTCAGTTGCTTTTTGAGTCCTACGCGGGTACGTTCGGGTTATTTTACGAGGTTAAAGTCCAATCTATTCACGCGCATCTCCGTCATAATAAATCTATGTCAATATAATTTTTAGTATACTCCTATTCCTATGTTTCAACCATTTATCTACGGTCTGCAGCTAATTTTGGAGTATATATTGCGCTAATTTCACTCAAATCCATTTTGTTTTTCCAAACATTACTTCTGATATCCCAATATAAGTCTCCACTTGTAAAATTAAAATAACAAAAATATATGTTTGCAACGCCACCTCAACTACACCTCAGTGGTGCACCGACTTAAACAGCTGCTGTAAACAAACTGGTTCACAGATCGCACTAATATTTGGCATAGAAATTAAGGACAGCCCTATCAACTTAGAAAATACAATTTTTTGAAATATCATTTACCCGGGGAATTTAAATTACAATTTCCGGGACCTTTTTTCTGTCATAATGTATATACGATTCATAGCAAAAAAAAATTTAAAATTCCCTTAAGTCTTTGTCTAGTAATTTACCAAAGTATACTGAACAAAAGTGTCAAAAGATGTGTTAAGTTTATCGGCTATGTCCCTAGAAAGTTTTATATCCCAAGATAAAGTCACCCTATCTATACAAAAGTAGTTGAATCTACTTCCACAGTTTCGAATTCAATCGTTTTCCACCATTTCCATTATAAGAAGGTCGTTCGATGCAACTTCCCATTTGCATATCTAATGGAACTCACTTAATAACCAATCTAAATCTATTGTTTCCCACGCTTTTTACGTGAAATGTCATCGCAATAGTTTTTATCTAAATCAAAATCAATTACAAGATGCTGTCAGCTTTACACGAATGGCTCCAAGTACAAGCATTTCATTTTTTCCGCTCAATTAATCTGTTTAACTGCCTTAATGGAACAACAAAATCTTACCACAAAACAAGGCTGTGAGCTTTAGCTGCATGAACTTCCTGTTCGCCGTAATTAACATAGCTTTCCGATTTTCGCAAACGTTCAAGATCAAAGCTCGCTTGTACACTTGTTGGTGTACTCCTCTGCAGCGCAGCTTTGGCGCGTCGTGGTCGTGCGCGCAGCTCAAAGAGCCGTCATTAATTAAGTGTTGGTCCTGCATGAATGATTTCGCTTAAAGTGTGTTATGGCTAAACTTAAGTGGCAAGGTTGTCTGTTCGCCTAACAAGGTTGGGTAAAAATTTCCACTAAATGCCAAATATTATTAGTCATTGCGATTATTATTTGCAATTGCGATACTTTCCATTATTATTGCAGTCATCAGCTAATTATCCATATGCATTTGTAGATATATATGTATGTATGTATGTATCTAATAGCTGCAATATGAAGTGTTCTCAGTTAGGTCAATGCACTTTCAGCAGTGAGTGTATTTTAAGGTGCGAAAGGTGTGTGCCTCTGTATTAAGATTTTTATAGCGTAATTTATTGTTCAACTAATTCCATAGGTGCTTTGCGATTTTTGTGTAAATTATCAACTTTTGTCGCAGTGTCTGAAGATATTGCCACTTCTTCTTCTGTATTGGCGTAGACACCGCTTACGCGATTATAGCCGAGTTTACAACAGCGCGTTAGTCATTCTTTTTTTCGCGTCAATTGGAAAATCCAAGCAAATCCAGGCCCTTTTCCACCTGGTCTTTCCAAGGGAGTAGAAGTCCTTCTCTTCCTCTTCTTCCTCCGGCAGGTATTGCATCGAATACTTTCAGAGCTCTGGGGCCCTATTCTGTATTCGTAAATCAATTTACTCGAATTAGGATTTTTTATATTCTGTAACGCGATTTTCGGATTTTCATGCCAATTTTCGAGTAAAATATTCGTTAGCTTTTGAGTTGTAGAAAGCAAAAACGAAAATTGTACGTATTTATTCTGGCACAGGGTGGTACAACTTTCGCATAATGATAAAGTAGATCCGAATTTCGAATATAATACATTTTCGAATCGAGTTACAGAATAGGCCCCCTGGAGTGTTTTCGTCCATACGTACGACATGACCTAGCCAGCGCAGCCGCTGTCTCTCAATTCACTGTACTATGTCAATGTCGTCGTATATCTCAAAAAGCTCATCGTTCCATGGAATGCGATATACGCAGTTTTCAACGCGCAAAGGACCATAAATCTTCCGCAGAACCTTTCTCTCGTGAACTCCCAACGTCGACTTATCAGATGTTGTTATCGTTCATGCATCTGCACGATATAGCAGGACGTTGATTATGAGTGGCTAGGATAATTTGGTCTTTGTTCGTCGAGAAAGGACTTCACCTCTCAATTGCGCACTCAGTCCAAAGTAGCACCAATTGGCAAGAGTTATTCTGCGTTGGATTTAGCGGCTCACATTGTTGCTAGTGTTAATACTGATTCCAAGATAGACGAAATTATTTACGACTTCGAAGTTATGACTGTCAACAGTGACGTGGTGGCCAAGTCGCGAGTGCGACGACTGTTTGTTTGATGACAGGAGATATTTCGTCTTGCCCTCCTTCACTACCAGGCTGATTTGCTTCGCTTCCTTATCCAGTCTGAAGAAAGCAGTACTAACAAGGCGGATGTTGAGGCCTATGATATCAATTTCATCAGCGTACCACAGCAACTGTACATTCTTATAAAAGATGGTACCTTCTCTATTTAGTTCTGCAGCTCGAATTATTTTCTCCAAGAGTATATACAAGGTCTATCGCAAAAGAAACAGGACTGTTAAAAAAACAACAAAAAATTAATATTTTTCAAAAGTTATATTTTTTTATTCAAAGTAGTTTGCTTGTGCTTCGATACGGCGTTTAGCCCGGTCAATTAGCTTTTCAAATGAGTGTTTAAGGTCTTTTTTCGGAATGCTCTTGAGAATATCGGTCATCGCCTTTTGGATAGCTGAAATGTCCTGAAACCAGTGTCCTTTCATGGGCAAATGAAGTTTTCCAAATAGGTAAAAATCACAGGGTGCCAGATCAGGTGAGTAGGGTGAGTGATTAATGGTTAATATGAAGTTTTTTGTCAAAAAATCAGTGACAAGCGTCGACCGATGACACGGCGCATTATCGTGCGACAGGCGCCAGGACCCTGCCTCACGGTATTGTGGTCGAGCACGACGAATGCGTGAGAAAAGACGCTTCATAACACCAAGGTAAAACACAGCATTAATCGTTTGGCCAGGTGGGACGAACTCTCGGTGTACAATACCCTCGGAATCGTAAAAACAAATTAGCATTGCCTTTATTTTTGACTTTTGAAGACGACCGACTTCTGATCGTCACAGAGGTCCTCACGACCTTCTTGGAATCGCTTAAACCACTCCTGCACATTAGTACGGGATAGGCACTGATCACCATAAACTTTTTTCATCATTTGAAATGTTTCAGTAAACGTTTTACCAAATTTAAAACAAAATTAAATATTTGCTCTTTGTTCAAAATGCATTTTACGACCGATGACCAAAAGCTGTTGTCACTTTTTGATCGATAACATCGATTGTAGTTATCCAATTGTCTTAAAATTTTTACGAAATGTCAACAAGAGATCAAACTTTTTATTTCATATACCCACCAATAGGTGGCGCCACCAGAAACAGTTATATTTAAAAAGTTCTTTTTCTTTTGCGACAGACCTTGTATAAGAAGTCGCACGATAGGGATTCGCCTTGTCTTGTTAGGTATCGAATGGCTCGGAGAAGTCCTTCTCGATCCTGACGAAGTTTTTGATATTGTTCAATGTCAGTTTACAGTCAATCAGTTTTGTTCAACGGTGGGCTCTTATCTTTCACTCAATACGCTCGATAGAACCTTTTATGCGATGTTGAGGAGACTTTTCCCATGGTATTTGGCGCAGATTGTGGGGTCTCCTTTTTTGTGGATTAAGCAGAGCACACTTAAATTCCAATCGTCGGGCATGCTTTCGTCCTACCATATTCTATGGTACAACGAAGCTGTTGCATGCCCCTTATCAGCTCTTTGCAGCTGTATTTGAATAGCTCGGCCGGGAATCCATTGGCCTCTGCCGCTTTATTGTTCTTCAGATTGCTATTCGAATTTCTTCATAGTCGGGCAATGGAAGGTCTGCTCTATCGTCATCGATTGGGGGGGAGTCGGGTTCATTTCGTAGAATTTTTGAGCATTATCACTGTCGGCCAGCTTGTCAAGCTCTTCATATTCACGCATTTCGGCCTCTCTCTTGTTTTGTCTGCAAATGCGTATCGCTTTCCTCTTCAACTCTCGGTATCTATCCCATCCCGCACGTGTTGTAGTTGATCGTAACGTTGCGAGGTAGGCAGTCTGTTTTCTCTCCGCTGCGACACGGCACTCCTTTTCCGAAAACGAAAGCTTTGGGCTGCAGCTGTACGTAAGGAGCTTAAAGTTTGAATCACTAGCTTGTATGTTAATATCATCTGATTAATCCAGTTTAAAATGCAGTCGATCCCATTGATAATTGGTCGGTATCGTATCCACCGCAATCGTTTCTTTTGAAATTATTATGCAAATTGCGATTGAGTTTAGGGTAAAAATGAATCATAATGAATTTGTATTAATTATTAATTCACCTGAATTTCGTTATAGTTGTAAAAGGGCTCCGCAGTGTCGTTATAATTTATACACAAATCATTTGTTTATAATTTTGAAATGAATATTTCAGGGGGTGGTCCTGGACAGCTCTCACCTATGAGTTGATTGCTTGATACTAATTAAGAGCGCTGCATCATTTCACCTGCCATTAGAGCCAATATTCAGAAGCTGTTATTTAACGGGAATATATACATACATATCTAATAATAGTAATTTGAAGAAATGTGTGATTGTGAAATCTGTTGACGGCTTCGCATTAACTGATTGATTTCTTAGTATATGCTTTTAGCCGCTATAAAACAATTAGCATATCGGCATTAAAAATAGAAACACGCATATAAATAGACGTCATTTTATATCTTCGCAATACTATATGCATACATACATATATATGTGTAATATGGTGTAAAAACAACTTAAAATAATTTCCAAAAAATTAAGTTGCAGCATTAGTAGGCACGTGAAACATATACTACGTCATTTGATATTGCGAAGATATGTAAATTGACTATCTTTGCAGTATTGGGAGAATGACGTCCATGTATCACGTGCCTACCAATGCTGCAGCGTAATTTTTATATCTCGAACAGGGTGTATTAAAGAAAAAATACAGAAACTTCAAATTTCTCTTTCTTGTATCTAATCTTTTACTATTATTCATTCTTTGGCATTCATTTTTTGAAGCATACAGGGTTTGTCCGGAGAGTAATAGAACTGAGTCGATTTAAAAACAAGTAAGGAAGGACTAAGTTCGGGTGTCACCGAACATTTTATATTCTCGCATGATAAGTGATAATCGAGATTTCATTATCCGTCATTTACATATTTTTCAAATACCGTATTTTTGTAAAGTTTTATTCCGCTATCATCATTGGTTCCTAATGTTTATACTCGTATTATACAGAGAAGGCATCAGATGGAATTCAAAATAGCGTTATATTGGAAGAAGGCGTGGTTGCGAACCGATTTCACCTATATTTTGTACATGTCATCAGGGTGTTAAGAAAATGTTATATACCGAATTTCATTGAAATCGGTCTAGTATCCGTAGTTCCTGAGATATGGTTTTTGGTCCTTAAGTGGGCGAGGCCACGCCCATTTTCAATTTTTAAAAAAAGCCTGGGTGCAGCTTCCTTCTGCAATTTCTTCCGTAAAATTTAGTGTTTCTGACGTTTTTTGTTAGTCAGTTAACGCACTTTTAGTGATTTTCAACATAACCTTTGTATGGGAGGTGGGCGTGGTTATTATCCGATTTCTTCCATTTTTAACTGTATATGGAAATGCCTGAAGGAAACGACTCTATAGGATTTGGTTGACATAGCTATAGGAGTTTCCGAGATTTGTACAAAAAACTTAGTAGGGGGCGGGGCCACGCCCACTTTTCCAAAAGATTACGTCGACATATGCCCCTCCCTAATGCGATCCTTTCTGCCAAATTCCACTTTAATATCTTTATTTATGGCTTAGTTATGACACTTTATAGGTTTTCGGTTTCCGCCATTTTGTGGGCGTGGCAGTGGGCCGATTTGTGGTGGTTTGATTTTTTACTCAAGTTACAGCTTGCACGGACGGACGGACAGACAGACATCCGGATTTCAACTCTACTCGTCACCCTGATCACTTTGGTATACATAACCCTATATCTGACTCTTTTAGTTTTAGGACTTACAAACAACCGTTATGTGAACAAAACTATAATACTCTCCTTAGCAACTTGTTGCGAGAGTATAAAAATTATTATTGAACCAATCGTTACAATTATTTAAAAAGTTTCAAAATGAACTTCTTCTGCGTCGATGCAGCGCTGTCAGCGTGATTTCCAAGCATGGGAGGTGTCATGAAGGCTCCGAAATGGCCTTGAAAGCCGAAGTGCATGCTGGATCTCCTCTGTCATTTCAAAATGCTTGCCTTTCATCGGCCTTTTCAGGCAAGGAAACCAAAAAAGTCCGAGGGACGACATCCGGCCTTGGTTAGGTAGCTGTTCACAAAAAATGCGGTGTGAGCCGGGGCGTAGTCGTGGTGCAACTTCCTATCGGCTACGATGTGTTGTCGGACCCAATTGGTCCTTCATTTGGGTCTCTTGAGGACTTTAACTTGGTGCTGACGGTTTGTCTAGGAGAAACAAATTTATGGTGGACGATCCCTTTGATATCAAAAAAGACAATGAGCATCGTTTTCACTTTGGATTTGCTTATTCTTCTCTTTTTTGGGAAATGTTTGTCCTGACTCTCCAGGTGCTCGGAGGTAACTGACCAGTCGCTCGTTCGTTAGCTAAGAACGCCCTCTACCGAATCCAGTCGATGCGCGCACCGAAGCGCAGTCGCGGCGGAAGAAACTCAGTCCTATTACTTTCTGGATAAATCCTGTAAGCACGTCTTCCCAGATCTCAGCTCCGTATAATAGGACGCTGATTGTCTTCGACATTAGAAGCTTTCTATTTTCTGGGTTGGCACCTCCAATGTTGGACATTGGCTGTTCAGTTGGGAGGTGATCTGCGCTGCCTTTTCTGCAGTGTGCTGGATTTGTACCCAGAAGGTTAGTCTAGGGTCCTGTCTTATGCCTGGGTACTTTACTGCTTTTTTGTGTCCTAAGAATATCCGTAGTCTTTTGCATAGATAGTATTATTAGGTAATGCACCGCGACCTAGGGTCTATTGTGCCCTCACTGCATACTTAATTCGAAGGGTTTGTGCTTTTTTGTTGGCAGTAGTAGCTCTGTTTTTTCGTAGCGAGTTGGAGGTTGTATGAGACGAGCCATGTTTGCGTCCGTATCATGACCTGATTATGCTTTCTTTGCGCCTCTTCTGTGTCGCTTGCTGTAATTACTGCTGCAAAGTCGTCCGCGTAGCCAATTAAGTACGATTTGTCTAGCATTTCGAGTTTTAATAAAGCGTCGTTGCTGATGTTCCACAAGTCTGGGCTTAAAATGGATCCTTGTGCTGCTCCTGGCGTGATCCCTCTCTAGTTTGGTGCAACATTTTCTGTTGCTAAAATAGCTCCGCAACGCTCTCAGAGCGGGAATTTTAAAGATTTTTTGGAGGGCGTCGATCATATCCACCCATCTAGCATTTCGGTCATTTACGAGGGCTGCTATATATATTTCTGGCCTAATAATGAAAATAGGAATATTTATCAACGAAAATGGTTTTATTGTTTTTCAAAATATTCTTCATCAAGATTTATACACTTTTGCATGCGCTCAAACCAATTTTCGAAGCACTTTTTCCACTCCGATTGAGACACCTCCAAAACATGGTTTTTGAATGCTTCAACAGCATCTTCTGGCGACGAAAATCGTTGACCACGCATTATTTTCTTGATGTGTGGGAATAAAAAGAAGTCATTGGGTGCCAAGTCAGGGCTGTACGGCGGATGACCCATCAATTCGATGTTTTGGCCGGTCAAAATGGCGCTGGTTTGAGCCGATGTGTGAGAGCTCGCATTGTCATGGTGCACAATGATTCGTCTTCTCTTCTCCGAAAACTTCAGGCAAACAAATGGTGGTGTACCACTCAGAATTGACCGTCCTACGTTGCTCAACCGGAACAGTCGCCACATGACCAGTTTTGCCGAAGAAACAGGCGATCATTTGCTTCGAAGTGCTCCTTCCACGAACAACTTTCGTTGGATTTGGCTCGTCTTGGAAGACCCAAACGGTCGATTGCTGTTTTGTTTCGGGCTCGTACGCATAGATCCATGATTCGTCACCTGTGACGATCTTATAAACGTCTTTTGAAGCACCGCGATCGTATTTTTTCAGCATTTCTTTACACCAATCTACACGAGCCTTTTTTTGAGCGATTGTCAAATTGTGCGGGATCCAACGAGAACAAACCTTTTTTACGGCCAGGTGTTCATGTAATATCGAATGTATGCTGGTGGGAGAAATGCATAGGCATGCCTCTATCTGAAGGTACATATGTTACATGACGGTCTTGCATTATCAGTTCACGTACGGCATCGATGTTTTCTGGCACAACGGCTGTTTTTGGACGACCTTCACGGAATTCGTCTTTGAGCGAGCGTCGGCCACGATTAAATTCGTTGTACAAGTTTTTCACAGTGCTACAGGATGGTGCTTCATAGCCATACAAAGATTTTAGTTCATCGATGCACTCTTGTCGTGATAATCCACGTCGAAAGTTGTGAAAAATGATCGGACGATAATGTTCACGAGTTAATTCCATTTTTTGGCCGAAATGAATTTTTGAATTCCCTGTAAATAAAACAATTCAGGATTAAATGACAAAACGTTCTGAGTGATGTTATGCTAAAAAATGTCAAACTGTCCAATGGAAATGTCAGATTGCACCTAGGCCAGAAATATGTATATATAGCAGCCTCCGTAATGTCACCAGCAACACTATTCTTTTGTATTTAGGCCATCTACGCTGTGCGGCTTTTACACTTTCAATGATTATTTTCAGGATTTCTGCAGGCATCCCGTCCGGGCCGAGTGATTTGTTGGCTTTGAGCTTGCCAGTGGCTAGTTGTATGTCTACATATGCAGGGTATTCTAGCTTCGGGGCAACAAAAGTCATAAAATTTTCATGTTTTGAGATTATTTTATGGTATTTTTACAATTTCGCTAATTCGTTCTTAATTGTTGTAATTGGTTTCGGTTATTGAACTGCAACTACAAAACGTATGTACATATGTAATCATATATATATATATATATACAAAAATATAATATAATATAATTTGATTTAATTAGTTGATTTGCAGTTATAAACATACACATACACACCTGCACAAGCGTATGGGGGCGTGTTAGCGGTCACTAGTTAATTATTATTCATGAATGCCGTTATAAAAACACCTATGTGTGTACATTTGTAATTAAAACAGCGCTTTATTTGAAATACCCATATTTACATATATAAATATATAAATACGTGGTTAATTTCGCTTTAATTTCCACCCTCGATGAGCTAATAAACACATCAACCGTCAATTATCAGTTGTTTGCTCATTCGATTTAAACTTGTTGCTAAAAATTATGAAATATGCATTCATTATATTTCCGATTATTCATCTCTCAAATGATAACTAGTAATTTGATTACACATTTACTAAATATGTACAGGTGTATCTAGTAGTTGCAACCTGTAAGCATCTAAACTTATCGATGAAGTTGAAGTAATCAGTAGAGATTTCAAAAGAAATTTTCATGTCGCCAATAAATTTTTCATTTCATTAATCTTAGTTTACCTATAATGGAGAATAAATTGTGGTTTAGGGTTAGAGGTTGACATATGTGCATATAACAAGCCGGTAAAAGAGAGAGGGTGCCGGTACAATGGACATTTTGTAGTTAGATCGAGGTTAGGTTAGGTCGTAGGGCTGATTCAAAATCGATGGATCTCGCTTGAACCGATATTTGCTATTTATGTTAGCCAAAAACTCCTAAAACTGTATCACCAGATCCACCTAAATTGACGAAGAATTAATATCAATCCCGTTCCCTTCGCTGGGTTCTTCAAAGGAGATATATTTCAATCTGGAGAAGAAAGTGCCAATGTGATTCTACCTCGCCTTTCCCATAGAGCTTTGGCAAAGACTGTCGTATAGAATATTTATAGTTAGATAGTAGAGATTGCTTTTGCTAAGAGCCAATAGATCGGAAAACCTTATACGATTTACTCTAGGCCAGAAGGATATCGCAGTCGCACGCACGAAAGAGGGTAATCTTATTTTTTATTATAAAATTTTTTTTTTTTATTATAGTCCTGCGTCGAATACTCACATACTTAGCTCATCGTTCCATCGATTGCTGTATTCGCCGTTGCCAATGTGTAAAGGACCATAAATCTTCTATAGAACATTTCTCTCGAAAACTCGTAACGTCGAATCAGCAGATGTGGTCATCGTCCATGCCTCCGCACCATGCAGCAGGACGGGGATGATGAGTGACTTGTCTTTGTTAGCCGAGAGCGGAGTTTACTTCTCAATTGCCTACTCAGTTCGACGTGTTACTCAGTACAAGAGTTATTCTGCGTTGGATTTCTGGTTCCGTAGTTATGATTGTCAACATGAGATGTTTCTTCTTGCCCTCGTTCACTATCAGCCCCTTTTGCTTCGCTTCCTTATCCAGTCTGGAGAAAGCAGAACTAACGGCGCGGATGTTGAGATCAATGATATCGATGTCATCGGCGTACGCCGGCAGCTGTGCACTCTTATAGAAGATTGTACCTGCTCGATTAAGCTCTGCAGCTCGAATAATTTTCTCCTGCAGTAGATTGAAGAAGTCGCACGAAAGGGAGTAGCCTTGTCTGAAACCTCGTTTAGTATCAAAGGGCTTGAAGAGGTGCTTCCCGATCCTAACGGTGCTTTTTGAGTTTGCTCAACGTGAGTTTACACAGCCTGTTAGCATCGACCAAACCTAGGCATCCTTAGGTTACAGTTATGTTATCTAAGTAGGCACCTGCTTTTTAATTCATAAAAATTGAAGCAAAAATGGTACTATGTCTAAATATATCTTGAAAAAAAACGCTTGACTTTTTTGCCATAATTAACGGATAAATGAAATTCGCAATATAAATATGAAAGAGGTAGGAAGTGTTTTGAATACTAAATTAATTGGCTGTCAACAGGTGTGAAGCAAATGCATCTGCTTTATCATTTTGAGTTTTTACGGATTATATTAAGTATGTATATATGTATGTTTGTGTTACTTACGCATAGACACGTTCGTGCATTGTTTGGCGTGAAAAATTAATGCGATGCGCATATCACTTAGAGAAATTAAAATTTTTGCAATTAAATCTTTATTATGCTCGACATAAGACAACCGTATATACATATGTATGTATGTGTGTATACTTTGATTGCTGGAAAAAGAGGATGACTCACTACCAGCATTTTCTCAAATAAAAACTTGTCACAGATCGATACTAGAAAACTATCCAATTTTCTACTCAAATATGTACATATACATACATATATAAATATATGTCCGCATATATAAATATATGTATGTACGTAAAGATAATGAACAATTTGATAACGGTTTATTATCAACTCGATGTTTATACACCAAACATCAATCCTAAGCACCTATTTATATTCGTTTACGCGTGTCTGTCCAAAAAATGTGTCACTAAGTAAACTACGCCATCTATGTACATATGTACATATACATATGTATGTATGTACATAAGTAAATACTCTAATACTCTTCGCTGCAAATTATGGGTGGATCTACTGTTATGAATAGTTAATTGTTTTTTATTTGCCCACTTTAAATGGGTGTGTGTGTGGGATGAGAGATGTGGCTTGAGCAAATAAGTGTTCTGTCAAATTTTTGTCTTCAAAATTTGATACAATTATACACTGTTTGTAGACATATATGCTTAACATATGTACAGGTTTGGGCATAAAAATGGAAACTCTTCGATTCATTTTTATGTTATATTTCGCCGAAACTGACACCTTTTTGGTAACTATAAACTTGAGAACTTCGTGCAGCAAACAACAACTGGGAGTCAGTTTCAGAAATGCGACAGCTAACACTCGTTAAGCCATTTTTTGTGCTATCTAGAGCAATTTTTTATAACAAAAATAATGTTTTATTTTCTGACAGCTGTCAAATTTATATAGATACGTGTTCTTTGAAGATTCGATTGAACTAAAAAACGTATGAATTCAGATATTTCGGCGCCTTTTTATAAAAATTGTTCAGCCTACTTGTGAAGAAATCAATTGAAACTTTTAGTGATTAGTTTAACATCAAATTTTGTAGCTTTTCACGAGAAGAAGTTAAAAAATAAATTCATATTCAATGAGGAGAGAGAGAAAGATAGATAATCAGGGTATTAAATTTTCAAGCATTGTCGATCAAAAAAAAAAGAAATGATTTTCAGCAAAAAAGTCCTTAATAAATCATCATAAAAATGTTGCGAGATTTTCAACTTTTCTTTGTCCGACTGGGCAATCATTTTTCCGTTGATTAATTATTTCTCAAATTTATTGTTACTCAGAAACTTCAATTTCCATTCATATTTTCCTGACTGTCACTGTATATCATCAAACAAATGTTCAGTTGGTTGTGAGTAAAAATATAGAAAGACATATATTTGTAGGTCTGTGGTTATGCTAAATTTTATTCATAGAATATTGTGATATACATACTTACATATAATACATAAAATTTTAAAGTAAAGATAAAAATATGGACTGCCTTGTGGATTCAATTCGGCTCATAACTCTCAGAAGAAAGACTCGGGACTCTGTAAACTATATACATATATAAATGATAAGTGTGACGAGCGTAGTCTATTTAGCCATGTCCGTCTGCTTGTCTATCTATATACATATACGTGAACTAGTCCCTCAGTTTTAAAGATATCGATCTGAAATTTGGCACATCTCTTTTGCACCCCAATGAGCGTCTCATATGTCGGAACCACAATTATCGGATAATTGTCCAAGGCAACACTGCCTCGTATCATATAATTCAGATCGACCTGACATACAGATGGCGCTACTAGATCGATTTGATTTTTAGTTAGCCCTAACCTTCAAAGAGCTTATGTACAAGCATATACTATCTACCGTTAAAAAGTGGTATGCTATGTTTTGATGTAATGAAATGAGCACCGTAGACGATGAACGCAGTGGATGCCCAAAAGAGCTTTTTACCGACGAAAGTCCACAAAATAATTTTGAATGACAGCAAAGTGATGCTATTTGGAATGGCAGGTACTGTAAAGATATAAACTAAACATGTACATCATACATAAAAAAACCGACGGAAAAACGCAACTGTCGGCTGGCAAGGTTACGGAGTTTGTAGTTTGAGATGCACAAGGAATAATTTTTATTGACTAAGTGTCTTTTACTAAGGTTAGTGGTTCGTTTGAAGTACGAAATCGTCGAAAAACGGTTACATTTGATGAAAAAGAAAAAGCTGTTTCACCAAGACAATGCGCCACTGGGAAGTAATTTTCGTCCAATAAAAATGTGATCCCCGAAATTGGGGCCTATTTTGAATCAAAGGACAAATCCTTGTACAAAAATGGTTTCAAAAAGTTGAAGGGTCGCTATAATCAGTTCTTCACAGTTCTTCATTTTATACCCTTTAATGCTATAAGAAATAACACTATTAGTTAGATTGCACCGAAGCTAACGTTTTTATACTCTTGTAACCTGTTGCTACAGAGTATAATAGTTTTGTTCACCTAACGGTTGTACATTTCATCTAAAACTAAGCGAGATAGATATACATATATAAATATAAATCTTCAGGATGACGAGAAAAGTTGAAATCGGGGTGACTGTCTGTCAATTAAAATTAGTAAAAATTTAGACATCTTTATGAAACTCGTTAGGCGAGTTCTTTAGTACAAAAAAATCACGAGTTCGTAGATGGTCGTAATCGGACCACTGCCACTGGCACGCCCACAAAACACCATTAACAAAGAACTTGTAAAGTGCCACAAGTAAGCACTAAATAAAGATATAAAACTCTAATTTGACACAGAGGATCGCAGTAGCTAGGGGCAAAAAATTTTGAAAAAGTGGGCGTGGCCCCGTCCTCTAATAAGTTTAATGTAAATATCTCCTAAACCACTTAAGCTACAACAACCAAATTTGCCTAGCAAAAATACGTAAAAATTTCTACCGAACGTGTAAAAATGGTTGAAATCGGAAGATAACCCCGTTCACTCCCCATTTAACGGTACTGTTCAAAACTACTAAAAGCGCGAGAGACATTAAGTTTTACCTCCGAGATGGTATGAGAAGGCTTTATGAAAGCCGTGATAAAAATTGGACTATATGCGTAGAACCGTCCACTTTTTCGATTTCGACTAAATTTGGTATGTGACATTCTTCTCATATTTATATATCACGCTTACTTCCCATAAAGCACATTTTTAAATTTATTTATAGTATCTCTGTGTATAAAAATACATAGGTTGAATCCGGTCAATACTTCCTTCAGCCCCTAAATAACTAATATAAAGATCCGGTTGACTTTACTCCATATGTTTGGTGAGTGCATATAAGGTACCTTAATGAAACCCAGGGAACATTTTTTTAGTATGTGGCATGTTAATAGTTAATAGATAAAATCGCGTCGTCACTACCCCTACTGCCATATACAGGGTGATTTTGGCACAACATGAATTTCGTTGCAGATTTCCTGGCCGTTCGACGCCTACTGGTGAAACACTGTGACGTTTAGCCGCTCGCCTCGAAGAGACTGGCACAACACGAGATGCTGCCAGGCGTGGCAGACCGAGGAATAACCGTTCTGCAGAGAATATTGCTGCTGTTGCCGAGGATGTCATGGAAGCGCTGTCGACATCGACCAGACGACGTGCCAGGCAAATGGGTATCAGTCGACGGTGTTTACAGCGAATTGGTACAAGATTTGAAGATGTTTCCCGTCAAAGTCTAGACGGTGCATAAGCTGTTAGCTGCTGACCGCCAATCGCGTCTAACATACGCTCAAGCCATCCTTAATCACCACCAAGAGTACGATGATTTTTCATCAAAAATAATCATAATGGATGAGGCCCATTTCCATCTTAGCGGGTACGTAAATAAGCAAAATTTACGCTTCTGGGGCACTGAAAATTCGCGTGTAATCCACGAAGAGCCATTACACCCGCTCAAATTCACTGTATGGTGTGCTGTTTCCGCTGGAGAAGTCATCGGACCTTTTTTCTTCGAAGACGTCGCGGGCCAAACGGTTACTGTGAGTGATGAGCGCTACAGAGCAATGATCAACGAGTTCTTTTTGCCGCAACTTGTTGAATTGGGATTGGAAAACATGTGGTTCCAACAGGACGGTGCAACGGCACACACTGAACGTGCCACAACCGATATACTGAAGGATGCATTTCCCGGGCGGCTAACCTCCCGTTTTGGCGATTTGCACTGGCCAGCAAGATCGCCTGATTTGACCGCTCCAGACTTCTTTTTGTGCGGCTTTTTGAAGTTGCGGGTTTATGTCAACAAGCCCCAGACTCGTGCAGCTCTTAAAGACAATATCCGTCAAGAATGTGAGGACCTATCGCTGGAAGTCCCGGCCAAAGTGATGGAAAATGCCATAAAAAGACTCAACTGACAATCAACTGTGGCGACGGCCATTTACATGATGTCATATTCTCCACTTGATGTAAAAAAATTTAAAAGACCAAATAAAAATAATCCGCAAGCAGAATTAAAGTTTTTAATTTTTTTTTTAAATTACAGCCAAAAAAACATCGGAAGGTTATTTTTGCGCCACCTTGTACTACATATAACGGTTTTCGTTTTTCTAACAAACCTTATGTATCTGTCAGTATAGGAGTTATATATATTATATGTATACAAGGTCTGTTGCAAAAGAAACAGAACTTTTTAAATATAACTGTTTCTGGTGGAGCCACCTATTAGTGGGTATATGAAATAAAAAGTTTGATCTCTTGTTGACATTTCGTAAAAATTTTAAGACAATTGGATAACTACAGTCGTTGTTATCGATCAAAAGTGACAGCAGCTTTTGGTCATCGGTCGTAAAATGCATTTTGAACAAAGAGCAAATATTAAATTTTGTTTTAAACTTGGGAAAATGTTTACTGAAACATTTCAAATGATGAAAAAAGTTTATGGTGATCAGTGTCTATCCCGTAGTAATGTGCATGAGTGGTTTAAGCGATTCCAAGAAGGTCGTGAGGACCTCTGTGACGATCAGAAGTCGGTCATATTTAGAAGTCAAAAATAAAAACAATGCTGATTTGTTTTTACTATTCCGAGGGTATTGTACACCGAGAGTTCGTCCCACCTGGCCAAACGATTAATGGTGTGTTTTATCTTGGTGTTATGAAACGTCTTTTGTCACGCATTCGTCGTGCTCGACCACAATACCGTGAGGCAGGGTCCTGGCGCCTGTTGCACGATTATGCGCCGTGTCATCGGTCGACGCTTCTCACTGATTTTTTGACAAAAACTCCTTATTAATCATTAATCACTCACCCTACTCACCTGATCTGGCACCCTGTGATTTTTACGTATTTGGAAAACTTCATTTGCCCATGAAAAGACACTGGTTTCAGGACATTTCAGCTATCCAAAAGGCGACGACCGATATTCTCAAGAGCATTCCGAAAAATGACCTTAAACACTCATTTGAAATGCTAATTGACCGGGCTAAACGCCGTATCGAAGCACAAGAAAACTACTTTCAATAAAAAATATAACTTTTGAAAAATATAAATTTTTTGTTGTTTTTTTTACCAGTCCTGTTTCTTTTGCGACAGACCTTGTATATAAAATTATTTGGATTTCGAACGTCTAGTTAAGATTTTATACCTTAAGGTATTCCTCTGGCTTTGATTCCTGCAAATTGCAATAGTATAAAATATTCGGTTGCAACCGAACCTAGGGCTTCCTTACTGGTTTTATCTTAGAATTGATAAAACTGCATTTTTATAGCTTGCGTAGAATACTGAAGCTATAAAGAAAGTATTTGCAAATCGGTGTAATCATGCGCCAGTATATTCTCCTGTAATTACATATAGATTTATGTTTTTTATTTGCTTACTTATGTTTTTAATAAAACTAATTGCTGAATGATTATAACATTATACTTGTATGATTGCTTGCTGCCTCAATGACTGCTGCAAAAAACTCTAATCACAATTGATGCATGTACCATTATTTGTACAATACTTATAATTTACGAGCACGAGTGTACATATGTATACACAATGCTTGGTATGTATGTATGTATATAGTACTTCCATATGGAAAACTAAGTGTTGAAGAAATGACTCAGAATTTTTGGTGTATCGAACGTTTTGAGTATTGCTCATACAATGTAGATATATACACACATACGTATGGATGTACATACATGCATATATATATATTATCTATGTGTAACCGTGAGTATGCATGCACTTGTGCCTTGAGCCTGAACACAAGCCGTGTATTGTTATTAATTTGCAGATTGGCTGAGGAGCACTTTGAGACAATCGAACGCGACACATTTACATACTTGTACATATGTATGTACATGTGTGTGTGTATGTCTTCAATATGACTATGACAAGTTGCAAAGCGTATGTTTTCGCTTGATTTTGTTTGGCTTATTAGCTCATTTCGGCTATGAAACAAGCTGCGACTACTTGCCGCACTAAAGCAATTAAATAATAAGCCTTTCTAACTGGCGTTTATCACCGGCGACGCGCGTACAGTAGCACTCATTCACCAGCCTTTTTTTCCACATTTATTTATTTGCTTATTTACGAGCGTTATTTGTATAGTAGCTTGGCGTTCGTGAAATAGCCGTGCTTGTATGGGTGCTTTGGGGGGCGCGTACGCTCCATTACGCTTGCCGACAAGCGGCATGCCATAGTGGCTTGGGCTTGGGCATGGGCATGGGTATGGGTATGGGTATGGGTATGGGCATGGGCGCGAGTGTGCAGCAGCGAATGCCACACGCCATAGCAGAGTGCAAGCGCACATACATACACACATACATATATGCATACATATTTACGAGCGCACGCTTGGCTTGTGTATCGATCGCCGGCTGAGTTCTACCGCCTGGTGATTTTAAATTTGAATTGGATTCGCGCGCGCACACTCCCAACTAACTGTTCGCCAGATAACGTTCGCTGCGCACTGTTCTAGTGCGTTTAGAATTCTTGAGACCTCGACGGCGTTAGGTTTTGTTTTGTTACTGTTGCGTCGCGTTGTGAAAATGGTGAAAATCATACGGCTAATTTTTGAACAGCAAAGTTAAAAACAATATTGAGTTTAGCATAATTTTTTAAAAACAATAACAACAAAATTTTTAAGTGTGGTCGCGTTGTGTGTACAAGTGTTAACCTGTGTGAACAGTGCGTAATTGTTTTTTGTCAATAAGAACTAAAAATAAATTGGCAAATATTTTTTAAATTATGTGGCGAGCAAATATTTTTTTTAAGTAATTGAGGCGAGTTTTTAGTGCCACTTCTTGTGGTAAAAATTCGAAATTTTTTTATTAAAAAGTGTATTTTTCTAGAAGCGGCATTTTATATAATTTATAAATAAGTAAGAGCGTAATTATAGGTTATAATTTACTTTAAGGGGTTACATGGGTTTCCTCGGGTAAAAAACAGCCTTTCTAAACAATTTTTTCTCATATAAAAAATGAAATATTTTATTAGAATTTTTTATTCTTACAAACATACACGATTAACACAAAAATTCTGAATTTTTTGGAAAAAAGTTGCGCCCGCGTTAGCAGGATAACTCCTTATAGGATCTTCTAAGGTGAATGAATACGTGTTTTAGTTAAAACCTTAACTTAGAACTTGGACAAAGGAAAAATAAATTAAAATTAGATTTTTGGAAGAGAGTTTTACAAAAAAATGAAAATTTCGTAACATTTTTTTTTTTTGACAAGTTGTTAACGAATAAAAATCCTCGTCCGAGTTTTTAAGAATTGTATCTCAAAGACCGATGTAAAATTTCATAAAGATCGGTTGAGTAGTTCTCAAGAAATTTTGCCAACCGACTTCAAAAACTCTGTTTCGAAAAAAAGGCGTTTAAAGATGGCGCACTTAGCTTAGCTAAGTGCTTGAGGGCACAAGTCCTCAGGGATGTATCTCCGGAAATTTTACAACTTGAAAAATTTAGGACAATATTCTAGAGGTGTTGTAGAATTTATTAAGACCATAAATGTAATGCGATTTTTTGAAACCCGTCAACCCATGCAACCCCTACATGTCATCAAAGAATATCATCCAGTCTGAGGGGTCAATTGAGCCCTTTTTCCGAAAAATGTCGTTAGAAGTTCCGAGAAAATATTCCAAAAAAGACCGATCTGTCGGAATATTTTCCTTTATCTTGACTTCATTCTTGTTAAAATTCAATACAACAAAGTTGCCCGATTTCTTTTCGTTTCGTTTGTCTCCATAAATATCTATATATATTAGGGGGATTCAAAAAAAAATTTTATTTTTTTTTCAATTGGTACTAAACACAAAATAGGTTTCCTAAAACATTTTAAATCTAAAAAATTAAATTTGTCTTGTCATTATCTAAAAAGAACTCCAAAAAAAATAAATCAGAAAGATAAATTAAACTAAAACTTGAACGAAAACTAAATAGGAAAATAAAATCAATAAAAAACAAGGGTCACCTCAGTGCTATTAGCGGTTTTATTTCATTTCAAAATAAAATATCAGATAGAGAAAAATTAAATAAAATACAATTAAATAGAAAAAATGGAACTACAAAAAAAATAGTTTGTTAAGATATTGAAATGGTTTTATTGAATGCTCTAAAATTTATAATAAACAAAACTCGATTTTATAAAGATGAGTTTAAACGAAAAAAAAGAAAAACCGTACAAAAAAGCCAAAATTAAATTGGTTGAAATTTGATAAATTTTTGGAAAAAAAATTTTTTAAAGTATATTAATTTTATCAAGTTTTGAAAAAAAAATTATTATGAATAGATTTTTGGAGAGGCTTTCTTAGAGGTGTCTAGAAACCCATTTTTCAGGGTACCAAACGAAAAAAAAAAAATTTTTTTTGAATCACCCTAATATGCATTGATGTTTGATAACGCTGAAGATCTCGTAAACGCTTTAACTTAATCGAAATATCGTAGTAGACCATTTTTATAGAGCATCTAAATTTCCTACAAAAATGTGTATCATCGGTCTACGAATAATTTTTTCATTGAGTGATCAAAACTCATAAGAAAAAGAATTTTCCAGATAGTCAACAATTTCAACCGTTGAATATCTTTTAAACAGGTTGGTTTACGGAAAAATCATAAGAGACCACATTTTAGAGACTATATCTAATTTCCTACAAATTTAACCTAGATTAAGCAAAATATTTTTTCAAGTCAACCGTTGCAAGCGAAATATCATCAATTTTTCTATCTGATAAGGGAAAAATAGAAAACCGTTAGCGGAGGACCTTCCTGCTAATATTCGCAAAAAGACTCTATGTTTGGAGAGGCTATTCTTAGAGGTGTTCAGGAACTTCATTCTTGTTAAAATTCAATACAACAAAGTTGCCCGATTTCTTTTCGTTTCGTTTGTCTCCATAAATATCTATATATATACACATTGTCGCAAAAAAAGTATCCGGTAATTGTAGATAAAACACAAAATGTTTGATTATTTATCAATATTTATTTTGTCGATTTCATAGTAGTCCTCACCAGCTGTAATACACCTATGCCAACGACTTTTTCGGCCCTCAAAACACTTTTCAGCAGCACTTTTTGGAGTGACCTTCAGTTCCTTCAGCGAATTTTGTTTTATCTCTTCGATAGACTGAAAACGAGTTCCACGTAGTGGCAATTTTAATTTGAGGAACAAGAAAAAATTCACCGAGTTGGTGAATACGGTGATTGATCGATGGTTTTCATTGCGTTTTTGGCTTTAAATTTGGTTACAATCATGGCTCGATGCGTGCTGCATTCTCATCATGTAAAATCCATTAATTGTTCTTCCACAATTTCGGCCGTTTTCGATGAACGTTCTCTTGCAAACGCCTCAAAAATAACTTCTTGACCGTTTGTCCTTTTCGGAACAAATTCATGATGCACCAAACTATGAATATCTAAAAGAACAAACCATCGCCTT
Source organism: Bactrocera tryoni (assembly GCF_016617805.1). Taxonomy (NCBI): domain Eukaryota; kingdom Metazoa; phylum Arthropoda; class Insecta; order Diptera; family Tephritidae; genus Bactrocera; species Bactrocera tryoni. Next base: position 11,126,873 of record NC_052502.1, on the reverse strand, counting down.
GATTTTTTTTAGCGACTTTTCCATGGTTTTTTGGGTTTCGGCTCGTCTTTTTCCCTCCATTCCGATGATTGTTGACTTGTTTGCATGTCAAATTCATAAACCCATGTTTCATCCGCAGTTATAATGCTCTTTATTAATGTGGGATCGGAATTCGCATAATCAAGGCTGTCCAAAAAGATGGTACTCTGTTTGAAAAAAGTTCAGCTTTATCGCTACGAGTCGAGCAAGAACGCGTTTCTTATCCAAAATATCCACCAAAATCATTCGCATGAGCTCTCGAGAAACGTCAAGCTCTCTTGCCATCTCTCTAACTCTTGCCAGATGATTTTCAAACACCATATCCTTAACTTTTTTAATATTTTCATCAGTTGAAGCGGTTGAACGTCGTCGGGAACGAGACAATCCTTTGAAGTATTTGTTTCTCTCGTAGACTTGTGTTTTTGATAAAGCTGAATCACCAACTTTCGCAACGATTCCGCACACGAAATTTGGTTAAAAATACAAAATTTGAGAGAAATGCTTTCTTCGATATTTTTATCCATTGTAAAAATCGCAACGTACTACTAAGGTGTAGAGTCCCAAGCAGCTGCTGTAAGTATGTAAACTGGTTGACAGATCGCGCTCATATTTGTCAAGTAGTTAAGAACAGTTCTATCAACTTATAAAAATACATTTTATTTGAAATATCATGTACCTGGGTAATTTAAATTATAATTTCCGTGTACTCTTTGTCACAATGTAAATATGCATTATTCATGCTTAGGAAAACGAAAGTAATTCCAAATCAACTCCAAAAATTTTGAAAAATTAATTTGAAAAAATTCTAAATAGAGTTTGAAGTGTTTGAGATTAATTCTCTTTTACTTACAAATTTCCACCCTTTGGCAACTCCATTTCGTTATAAACAATTGCCTCAAAAGATATCAAAGCATTACTTAATAAATAGTGTAAATTTATAAATATTTACTTCAAACAATGTTTAAGTGTTTCAATGTTGTGATCGCGCATAGCTCGCCTTTAATTGCATGGCTCAAGTGCTTCGTTTAATGTATGACAAACAAGCGTAGAGTCTGTGTCTGTCCATGTGTGTCAAATTACGACAATAAAAACGCAGTAACCTGAGTTTCTAAATAACAATAATTGTATTCAAATATTTTTAAATTTTTCAAATATTATTATTTTTTCACTTGAAGAAAACTGACTTCAAACATCTACCTGAAAATGCGCATAAATCATTGACCTCACTTAAAAAGGGAACACTTGACTATGGACCTCGGTAAATTTGACATCTTAGTTTATAGTACTGAGCAGTATTCGTTTTCATTCAGTCCAAGTTAAGTCTGTCAGTATAAAATTACTTTCCCATAAGTGTCAAAAATCTGTCAAAGTTTTCCAAGAATGCCTAGATCATAAAAAACCCATTAGGTAGAAGTCGTTTCAAAATCAAAAGTTGAACGTATTCGTTCTCTAATGCTATTTTTTTGCTCAGGACTGCGTTATAATGAGCTCAGAAAATTATTTCTATATTGAATATTATGATTATTGAAAGGTGTTAAATAAACTGGTCAAAGGAAATGGTCTAAGTTTTCCATAAACAAATGTTTTTTTTATGGAAGAGGAAGCAGACACAAAAAATAAAATAAAATATAAAGTGAAAAACGATACCACTAGCTACCTTTCTGGATATAAAATAATAAATAAATAAGTCCATATACACTTATATACATATATACTATATTTATTTATGTATGTGTGTACAAAAGTGCGTGCAAACACATATCAGGTTCGCCGATAGTTCAATTGTTTGAATAAATATTATTATTGATTGTTGGTTTTAAAATAGCAAATGCGATATCCACAGGAAGCAGTTTTTGTTTTATAGAAAGCTTATCAGTTATTGCGAGATATACATGTACATACATATATACATATGTGCAATAGATATTTGTGATTTTTTTTTTTTAATTTCTGATTGGCTATATGAGTGTTTTGTAAAGCTGAAGGCTGAAAAGTTAAATGAACTTGTGATAAGAGCAGACCAAAGCATGTAATAAGCCAGCAAGCGACAATATAGCTATAACTAAGTAGGTGTACATATGTTTTTGCGACCATGGTTGACATTTGTTTAGACTCTTATTGATACATACATGTGTAAAATGCCAGTGACAAAGTGACGAGCGATTTAGCAAGTTCAGCAATACGGTTTAAGAGGTATAAGCGAAATTGTGGGAAAAATTAATATTTATTGAAATTAAATAAAAATAAAAATAAAATAAAAAAAATAAAAAAATAAAATAAAATAAAATAAAATAAAATAAAATAAAATAAAATAAAATAAAATAAAAAATAAAATAAAATAAAATAAAATAAAATAAAATAAAATAAAATAAAATAAAATGAAAATAAAATAAAATAAAATAAAATAATGAATAAAATAAAATAAAATAAAATAAAATAAAAAATAAAAATAAAATAAAATAAAAAAAAAATAAAATAAAATAAAAAAATAAAATAAAATAAAATAAAATAAAATAAAATAAAATAAAATAAAAAAATAAAATAAAATAAAATAAAATAAAATAAAATAAAATAAAATAAAATAAAATAAAAAATAAAATAAAATAAAATAAAATAAAATAAAATAAAATAAAATAAAATAAAATAAAAAAAAATAAAAAAATTAAATAAACAAATTGATACAATTTTTGTTTTTGAAATGAAACAAGAAATTATAAACAGAAAATTAAATTTTTGAATTTTTAACAAAAAACTTAATAATTAAAATAAAGAATTAATATAGTAAATCCGAAGCATTATAAAATAATAAAATAAAAATATTAACTAAAATAAAAAACTTTTTTAAATGCATTAAAAATTTTTAATTAATAAAACTAATTTTATAAAAATATAAAGCTTTTAAAAAATTATGTTGACATTTACAAAAAAAAAAATAAATAAGATCGGAAGTTAAAATAAAAATAAATATTAATAATTTTATATATATATTTTATAAATATAAAATACATTAAAAAATAATAAAAGTATTTTTAAATGAAACCAAATAAAAAAAAATTAAAATTTGTTTTGTCATTATCTAAAAAAACTCAAACAAAAAAATAAATACAAGGAAATGATAAATAAAACTAAACTAAAAACTTAGAAGAAAATTAAATAGGAAAATAAATATCAATAAAAAACATTTTTTTTAATTACATGCTATTAGAAATTTGTATTGTCATTTACAAAAATAAAATTTCAAATAGAATAAAATTAAAAAAAAATACAATTAAATGAAAAATGAAACTACAAAAAAAAAATGAATTAAGATATAAAATTGTATTAAATGCAGTAAAAATTTATAATAAACAAAACTAATTTTATAAAGATAGTATTAAACAGAAAAAATAAGAAAAATAATACAAAAAAAGAAAAAATTAAATAAAATGAACAAAAAAATAAATATTATTAAAAAGATATAAATTAAAATTTTTAAGTATTTTTAAATAAAGCAAATTTTTACAATTAATAAAATTAATTTTTTATTTACATATGTATGTATGTATATAAAGTTAATAACTTTGCTGTCATTTACAACAAAAAAATAATATTTTAAAATGAAACTAAGAACATACTAAAATATAATGAAATGAAAAAATTAAAAAAAACATAAGTTAAAATGTTAAATTTTATTACACGAAACCAAAATTTATAATTAATAAAATTACATACATACATTTCATTATTAAAAATTTGTGTTGTCATTCACAAAAAAAAAATTTCAAATAAATAAAAAAAAATTAAATACAAGGACATGAAAAATAAAACTAAAAAAAAAAACAAATTAATTAAAATATGAAATTGTTTAAGAGCGATAAAAATGTATAATTGATAAAAAATTGTGTTGTCTTTAGAGAAATTTAATATTAAAAAAATTAATACATAAAAAAAAATAAAACGAAATTAAAAAAACTTAATATTAATGAAAAAATATTAAATTATTATTAAAAAAATTATAATGAAATTTTTAAAATATTTTTAAATGAAACAAAATTTTATAATTAATCAAATTAATTGTTTGAATGAAAAATGAAAAATGAAATGAAATATATAAAATATAAAAAAAAATAAAATACAATGAAATGAAAAATATAAAATATAAAAAAAAATGAAATATTTCATTAAAAGCAGCAAATTATATTTAATAAAACTTATTTCATGAATATTAAAATATTTAAAGCTGTTAAAAAATTGTGTTGCAAGAGAATAAATATTTTCTATTCCACAACCCAATTTTAGAATTGAATATGTAATTTTTGGCATAAGCAAATATTTATAAAAATTATCATAGCCCAACCCAACCTTTTTAAATTTTAAAAATATTTCAAGGACATTGGCACTCACTTGAACTTCCCTATCTTAGTGTGCAGTCAAAAAAGTCGCTAATTAAAACTATTTTAATCTAAAAGTCGCCTGTGTAATTACTCGCCGCTTAATCTAAAATAAATATGGAAATAGCGCTATGAATATGTATTATCGTCGCCGGGTTTACTTATGCATAAACATATAGTATATTTTTTCTCCGTAAATATTAATAACAATTATAGTTACGCACGATTTATTTATTAACGCGAGGAAACGAGTGTAAATTGAACAACTTATTTACATACATACTCACTTTTTAAGTGGTGGTAAAGTGATAAAAACTAGTAGAGTGATAAAAAAGGGTACAAGTGCCAACATACAACAAAAACCAATAATAATAATAACAATAAAAATAAAGACATTGCTTACATAAAATTAATAATATCTGCCGAAAAGCACCGCGCATTGTGATAACAACAGTGAAGGCTGTACGTCGATAGGCGCTTTTATTTCGTTGTGTTTGCGCTGTGATATTGCGCACAAGCCGCTGCCTGCCGCTATTAGCGTCCATCTAAGCTTAAGCTGCTCAAGTGCAGCATTGCTGCCGCTTCTGCCTCGGATTCGTTCGCAAACTGGAGCTGTGCTGCGGCGTCCGTACTTTGAATGCTGCTATATACTGTACTATATATGTATGTATGAATAGAACCGATAACTTCTGGGTATCATAATTTGTAGTACTTTTCCTGCTCGCATTGCATAAAGCGTCGAAAATGGGATTCCTTTCGAAGGCGGCGTACATTGTTTGGGCTGTGTAAGTGTTTTTGAAAAAAATATATTCCTTTGTTCATAAAAATTATTTTAAATAAACATATGTCCATACCAATAATGGTATGGTAATCTATAATATGGGTTGTAATCTATATAATGGGTTGTCAATAAAGTCTTGCGGTATTTTTATTGATTTTTTTTTTTATTGAAATTGAAATGAAATTTTGATGACTCATGCCCAGCTCTTGACCGATGCTACGGCTGCTACTATGTCGGTCTCTTTCGACCAATTCGGAGCGTGGCGCATCTTGGACCACCTCTACACCAGAACGAAAACGTTGAAACCGTCGTTGTGCGGTGGATATGGAAACTGTATCGGGTCCATAAACTGCACAAATATTATTGGCGGCTTGAGATGCATTTTTGCCTTTATCGTAGTAGTACTGTAAAATATGCCGTATTTTCTATTTATTTTGTTCCATGTTTGCGAAACTATAACTCACGAACGACTTAAAAGAAACGACAATCAATCAAACACGTGTTAGCGCGTGAAATGAGCTTTCCAAAAAGGTATAGCATGGCCCGATGCGACGAATAAAACTAGAACTACGCGTTTTCAGCGCCAACTAGCGAAAATACCGCAAGACTTTTTTGACAACCTATTATTTTAAAATGTTTGTTTCTAAAAATAGTTAGCAGTTATAAACACTCAATACATATAATAATTTTTATACTCTCGCAACAATGTTGCTAAGGAGAGTATTATAGTTTTGTTCACATAACGGTTGTTTGTAAGTCCTAAAACTAAAAGAGTCAGATATAGGGTTATATGTATACACCAAAGTGATCAGCGTGACGAGTAGAGTCGAAATCCGGATGTCGGTCTGTCCGTCCGTCCGTCTGTCCGTCCCTCTGTCCGTCCGTCCGTCCGTGCAAGCTGTAACTTGAGTAAAAATTAAGATATCATGATGAAACTTGGTACACGTATTCCTTGGCTCTATAAGAAGGTTAAGTTCGAAGATGGGCAAAATCGGCCCACTGGCACGCCCACAAAATGGCGGAAACCGAAAACCTATAAAGTGTCATAACTAAGCCATAAATAAAGATATTAAAGTGAAATTTGGCACAAAGGATCACATTAGGGAGGGGCATATTTGGACGCAATTTTTTTGGAAAAGTGGGCGTGGCCCCGCCCCCTACTAAGTTTTTTGTACATATCTCGGAAACTACTATAGCTATGTCAACTAAACTCTACACAGTCGTTTTCTTCAGGCATTTCCATATACAGTTCAAAAATGGAAGAAATCGGATAATAACCACGCCCACCTCCCATACAAAGGTTATGTTGAAAATCACTAAAAGTGCGTTAACCGACTAACAAAAAACGTCAGAAACACTAAATTTCACGGAAGAAATGCCAGTAGGAAGCTGCACCCAGGCTTTTTTTTTAAATTGAAAATGGGCGTGGCGTCGCCCACTTATGGTCCAAAAACCATATCTCAGGAACTACTAAACCGATTTCAATGAAATTCGGTATATAATATTTTCTTAACACCCTGATGACATGTACGAAATATGGGTGAAATCGGTTCACAAGCACGCCTTCTTCCAATATAAAGCTATTTTGAATTCCATTTGATGCCTTCTTTGTATAATACGAGTATAAACATTAGGAACCAATGATGATAGCGGAATAAAACTTTACACAAATACGGTATTTGAAAAATATGTAAATGACGTATAATGAAATCTCGATTATCACTTTACCATGCGAGAGTATAAAATGTTCGGTGACACCCGATCTTAGCTCTTCCTTACTTGTTCGTAAAATATTTTTAACTTCAATCTGAATTTTACTCTAAAACAAAATATATTTTAAATTTAGGACTTTACCAGACCTTCCATTTTTTGATACTTTGATAAAAATAATAAGAATATATTTATTACTTTGCAAGTAAAATAGCTAGTGTCAGGACTTACGACTAGCTTATAAGTTATGCAGGATTACCCAATTCGATTCGGTCACGGATGTTTTCGTATTTATCATGTTGCTAAATGTTAGTAGCGCTAGAATGTAGACTTAGCTGTCTTAAATTTTTCATGCTTTGGCCAGATTACTACTACCAGATCATCTGTTTTTCACTGTTTTCCTTAGGAACATGTTTTCTTTTCTTTTGGTCTTTGGTGAAACCAAATTTTGAAACATCTATTCTTTTGCTTTATGGTTCTACAAGGTTTTCCAATACGAGTGTTATGATTTCTTTAGAAAAACTAATTAAAATTGTGTTAAATCACAATTTCTTGTATATCACTCATTGTCACAATTTCTTGAAATAACCGAATCTCGAAACTTTTCTCGCAATAATTCGATTGTGGCATGCATTGTGTGGCCCGCAGACCCGTTTTGCTGAAACCAGATGTTGTCAAGATCAGCTTCTTCCAATTGCGGCCAAAAGAAGTTAGTTATCATCCATCTATACCACTCCCCGTTGACAGTAATGCTATCACCAGCTTCATTTCGAAAAAAGTACGGACATGATGAAATTGTAAAAACCAAACGAAAAAAATTACAAAACTTGACATATTAAAAATGGCCGGAACAACGCTTAAAAATCATAAACATACATATGTCTTATGCTATTCGATTGTGCTTTATTTCAGCCTATCTGATAGTTATGCAAACGTTTGAAGCACCGTCAACTACCGTCAACGATCTTCAGATGGTGAGATTTGAATAACCCGAAGATATATTGTATTTACCAGGCTTCCTCCCACTTTGTACTACGATTTGACGCAGGGGTGTGTCAGCGTCGCAGTCGAAAGCGGTCTCGCCAACCCACGTAAAACCAAGATAGTTTTATTCACCTGAAGACACAAGATTCCGGCGGCACCGCTGCCGCGAACGGGAGACATCCGTCTGCAATCAGCAGATATAGTTAAATATCTAAGGGATAGAAAGCTTTCATGGAAGCCGTATATCGAAGAGAGAGCAAAGTAGGCATCGATTGCCTTGAACTACCGCAGAGGAGCCATTGGCAAAAGGTGGGGTCTCTCACTGAAAGTGGTCCTCTGGCTTTACGATACCATAGTCAAGCCCATTATGTTCTCTGAAGTTTTTATGTGGTAGAGGGCTTTAGAAAAGACCACACTTGCAAAGAAACTCGAGAGCGTTCAACCGACGGCGCTCACCAGCATGTGTGGTGCACTAAGGTCCACTCGAACCATGGCACTTAACGGCAACTGCACATATTGGACACCGTGGACATCACCGTAAGATGTATGACTGCGAAAGTTGCCATCAGGTTCAGAGAGTCTCTAAAAGAACACGGGTCTGAACACCCGGAAATCTTCACTTACTTTGACTTCACTCCGTATCACTTGGATCATGGTAACGCCAAACCGAACTCTGGCAATCCTACCAGACGCCATAAGCAGAAGCTGCATGGAAGAAGATGAGGTGGAAATAACTCAACACTTCCTTTTTGACTGTCCAGCGTTCGGGAGGTCAAGACTTAAACTCTTGGTAGCGCATTCTTTCAGACATCCCACTGAGCTGGTGGGAGTTGAAATTGAACGCTTATGCAAATTTGTGTTGGCTACTAAGCGTTTTGTTCATTTATAGTTTGAAAATAGGAGTTCTTCTTTCTATGCGATCTTTGATCAGCCATCTAACCTAACCTAACCCACTTTGTATTCAGCCTTAGTATCTAACATATGACTGTAATTTACATAGCAAAGTATATGGTTGTAGATAATTTCGTCTATTTAGGAACCAGCATTAACACCACTAATAATGTCAGCCTGGAAATCCAACGCAGGATTGCTCTTGCCAACAGGTGCTACTTCGGACTGAGTAGGCAATTGAAAAGTAAAGTCCTCTCTCGACGAACAAAAGCAAAACTCTATAAGTCGCTCATAATTCCCGTCCTGCTATATGGTGCAGAGGTTTGGGCGATGACAGCAACCGATGAGTCGACGTTACGAGTTTTCGAGAGAAAAATTCTGCGAAAGATTTATGGTCCTTTGCGCATTGGCCACGGCGAATATCGCATCCGATGGAACGATGAGCTGAAAGTATTCGAAGCAGTACCCGCCGGGGGAAGCAGAGGAAGAGGAAGACCTCCACTCCGTTGGAAGGACCAAGTGGAGAAGGACCTGGCTTCGCTTGGGATATCCAATTGGCGCCTCGTAGCGAAAAGAAGAAACGACTGGCGCGCTGTTGTTAACTCGGCTATAATCGCGTAAGCGGTGTCTACGCCAATTAAGAAGAAGAAAGTATATGGAAGTTTGATCTCTATATATCAATTAGTGTGCCTTCGGCATTGTTTGTTTAAGATGTGAAAGGTTTGTCCAGCGATTTTTATATATTGGGTAAATAGAGGCATGGCATTCGGAAATAAAAAAGGCACAGGTAGCCAAATGTGACGAATACGATGGCTAAGCGATGTCTTTCGTTTCTTGTTGGGCTAAAAAGTCAGTCACGATCTTACAAGAATGGGACATCTCTTTTAGGTCTTTTTATACGAGTCTAACATTACAGGGTCCGGTACTTGGAGTAACCAATTAAAAAAGCCATAAATTCGGTAAGGAAAATTATTTTTATTTATTTTAAAGTACAAAATTTGTGAAAATAATCAAAAATTCAGGACCAATTCACTTTTGCTCGATATGACCACCATTTGCCTTAACTATGGCCTTGAGACGGTCAAAAAATGAATCGCAAGCTGCCCGAATGTGACTTGCTGGTATTTTGTCCCACTCACGGACAATGGCTTTCTTCAGCATCTCGAGACTGGTGTATTTTTTACTTCGGACCTTGCTCTCTAAAATGGCCCAGAGAGAATAATCCATTGGATTTGCATCTGGTGAATTCGAGCGCCATTGTGTGGTCGTAATGAAGTTCAGAACGTTGTTTTTCAGTCATTCGTGGTTTACTCGCGCTTTGTGAGAAGGTGCTGAGTTTTGTTGAAACGTCCATGGTTTGCGACCGAAATGTTTGTTTGCCCACGGCTTCAAAGCAGGCTCCAGAACACTTTCCCGATAATATGTCGCATTTACTTTGACGCCAGGCTCGATGAAAACAATTGGAGAGCGCCCATCTGCGGTGACAGCGGCCCAAACCATTATTTGTGGCGGGTGCTGCCTCCTGGTGGCCAACCGATGACTTAGATTCTCGTATGAACGGTCGGTCAAGTAAACCCTATCGTTTTGAGAGTTTACGAATTGCTCAATTGGAAAAATCTTTTCGTCAGAAAACACAATGTTCGGAATTTGACTGCTTTCGGCCAAGCGAAGCAATTGCTTTGCTCTCTCAAGTCTTACTTGTTGCTCCTTCGGTGTGAGATCATGGGCCTTTTGGAACTTGTAAGGCTTGACATTGAGCTTTTCAATATGCGTCGGATGCTGCGGTCAGATATTTTCAGTTCTTTAGCCATTTGATTGGCACTTCGTCGTGGATTTCGCTCTAGTCGCTTCTTCACTTTCCGAACCATCTCACGTGACGTTGCAGTCTTTTGATGACCATCTCCATAACGTTTTTCGATGCTACCAGCATCATTGTAACGAGTGATGGTGCGATAAGCAAAAACTTTATTCACATTAAGGTGTTTGAGCTCACGAACAATGGCTGGCTGTTATTTTCCAGTTAAATATAAAGCAATCACACTATTACGTTTGAATTCCATCGCTGATCACTTTATTTTTGGCGTTCACTTTTGGCAAAACGCTTTTGAACAATACTCCGAACTTGTGAACAATACTCCGAACTGTCATTCAGCAAATTTATAAACAGCTGATTCCAGTGCGACAGCTGAGCGGGCGGTCTGAAGTTGGTTACACTTCGAGTTCGGACCCTGTAATATACCCAAAACAATAACCAAAATGTTCTCTATAGGAGATGTTGAGATCTTCTACTATCTCTCTGATGTCAACACGACAATTTTCTAGCATTGCTTCTTTAACTTTTTCGATATTTTCGTCATTAACATAGGAGGATGGATGGAGGATGATTGACAAGAAGCAAAGTTCAAATAGGCCAGTCTTTTACTAAATGTAAATCTTGAGTGTACTTTTATAAGGTCGAATGAATTGTAATTATACTCATATTTATTTTATTATCCTGACTGAGCTTATAGTCAAGTATAGGCTCAGTCCTAGTTTTAACTTGTGTATGCCTTATTTTGCTTTCATTCACATTACCGTCCTTTTATGCTGGCGGAGTGTCGGTTTAGCTATCCGACGTTCTTTTTGTGTAAACTTCGGAATATGTTTCCATTGATTCTATAGAAACCAAAATATTTTCAAGAAATGTTAAACAATTACATGCGTTTATAATCCTTATTAAAATTTAAGTAGAACTTTTGGCAAAAGCGTATAGCCTCAAATTAAAATTAATTGCATTTTATTAAAATAAATGTAAAAATGACTTACCATATATACTAAAAATATATATGTTTGCATATTCTCAAAGGTTCTAAAATCACCTGCGTTCAAAAAAATATATAAATAAATTATATGAGATTATAAACGATCAAACTTTTACTTGACCTTCAGCTTCAGAACGCTGTGTTATAGAGTTAGAATTCTAAAATTTGTTGGATCTGATGCAATTCACGCCTTTTGCGTTTAGCACAGCCATAAAAACACCATGGCAAACAAATATACATACAAACAAACAAACGAAAATAATAATATTATAGATTTGTAGTTAAAAAAACGGAAATAATTATAATAAATACTTTCAATTCAAATCAAATTAGACACCAAAGGGGCGAAAAACTCAAAACGCGCTAATTTGTTATTGTTTTTGTGCTGGCCAAAAAATTTTCATAAACCAATTAAGTGGGCTATAACTATAACTGGTCACTTAGTCAGCAGCGGCATCAGTTACACGCACACAAACACACATACGAACGCTCGTGCGGCTCGTGCTCACTGAAATTCCGCTACCGCTGCGGTTTCTATGTTTGTTGGTATGTATTTTGGTATTGTTTATAACACTACGTGATCTTTTACAGGTCTTTAAATATTAACTATAACTCTATTAATACTGCTTTAGTTAGAAAATATTGAAAATTTAGTTGTTATTTATTTATTTTTATAACTGTTAATATTTAAAAAAAATCCGTATTATTTTTGCTTTGAAAACAATAAGGGTTTACTGGGCTATGATTTTTTCCTTAGCTTGAATTTTTTATAAACTTATTTCAATTTTAAGTTTTCAAATTTATCGTTTTTTTGTACTCTGACACTAATTTTATAGATAGATCTTTAAAACCATGACTTACGGTGGTATCCACGGCCTAAATTTTGATAACACAGCATTTTTATTATTCATAAAATTATTACAGTATCGATCTCGAATTTCGTTTTTATACCCTGAACAGGGTATATTAAGTTTGTGACGAAGTTTGTAACACCCAGAAGAAATCGTCGGAGACCCTATAAAGTATATATATAAATGATCAGTATGTCGAGCTGAGTCGGTTTAGCCATGTCCGTTTGTCTGTCTGTCCGTCTGTCTGTCTGTCTGTCTGTCTGTCTGTCTGTATATATACGAACTAGTCCCTCAGTTTTTAAGATATCGTTTTGAAATTTTGCAATCGTCATTTTCTCTTCAAGAAGCTGCTCATTTGTCGGAACGGCCGATATCGGACTACTATAACATATAGCTGCCATACAAACTGAACGATCGGTATCAAGTTCTTGTATGGACAACTTTCACATTTGACAAGATATATTCACGAAATTCGGTATATATTATTTCCTAAAGCAACAATGTAATCTCCGAAGAAATTGATCAGATCGGTTGACTATAGCATATAGCTTCCATATAAACTGAACACATAGTTACTAACAGAAATGCACCTGTGAAGGGTATTTAGCTTCGGTGCAACCGAAGTTAACGTTTTTTCTTGTTTTTTACCTTTTTGCTGTCATATATTCCAAAAAAAAATTAAAAGTAACTTAAGATATTAGGAACAAGGGAGATTAAAAAATCATACAAAAAAATAAAATAAAATAAAATTTTTAAAAATATTTCCAAAAGCATATAACTGTCTCGGTCGATCTCAAAATTCATGAAATAGTGTAAAAATAAGAAAAATCCAAACTTAACTCGCCCACTTTTAGTATAAAGATATATTTCCAAACTAATAGTGGAAAACACCTAAAATACCTTTTAAACGTCCTTGCTCAAACTTTGTAATATGTGATAACCTTACCCACTCCTATTTGATAGTCGGACCACACTCACAATCACATGATGCAGAGCTAAAAAAAAGTGTATATAATAATTCTGTATTAAATTTATAATAAGTTTCTAATTTATCAAAACTTTCGCGTCTTTTGACTAAACCAACTACCTAAATTATTCTTTAGATATCTTCGAGACATAGTTTGAGAATGAGTAAATTATGCCTATTTTATATATGTATAAGAAAGTTTCATTTGGATCTCATGAATACACTTTTTATTTAAAGAGCACCACACCACAATAAAGATATTGAATCATAACTTATCATCTACAGTACGCTTGATGTTGACAATTTTTCCAAAAATAAGTCAAAACTGCGTGTATCTTTCCACACTGCCATCTAACGAACAAGATATTCTCCGCTCAACCGGTTAATTTTAAAAAGGATATTCTGTGAAATTGTTATATTTTCTTATTCGTTTAGTGGAAAATTTGTCTTATAGTCCTTCATGGTTTGGTAGCAAAATTGGCTAATCATTCCATTCTTCTTGTATTCCTAAATAGTTTTTTGAGAAATTGTACTGAGTTGATTGATCCAGATAAAAATCCCGGTCCGTTCTATTTGCTTAGATCCGATTGTTTGGAGAATAGACTTTATATTGTAATCTCGGATCTCAATAATGTTTGTCCTAGAAAACGTTGGAGTATAAAGTATATATATAATTGATCAACGTGACGTGTTGAGTCGATTTGGCCATACGTCCGTCTGTATATAAGTGAACAAGTTCCACAATTTTTGAGATATGGATCAGAAATTTTGCACACGACCTTCTGCCACCAAAGAGGTGCTCATTTTTTCAGAACCGCCGATAGCAGACTATCAAGGATATAGCAGCCATATAAGCTGATCAAAACCAAGTTTTTGTATGAAAAACTGTTTTATTTGACAAGATATCGCCTCGAAATACAGATTACTGTCCAATACTCTGAATACAGTCCAGATTGGGCATCGCAAGCGGGTCTGGGGTTGAGCCCGTAGAAAACGGATCTGCTTGTGATCACAAGAAAGCACAAAATTCCTCTATGGAGGCTATCTTCGATAAATGAGACACAACTCTCTCTCAAGGACCGCACCAAGTACTGCTGTGGAAGCACAACGTGGGAAAAAAAGTGAGAATAGCTAGCAAATACTCTATATGCGTGTAGGCAGATGCTCGGCTCTCCCTCTCTCATGCGCTGGCTACACAGCTATTGTAAGACCAACTCTGATCTAAGGTGCAGTAGTATAGTGGACAGGCGTACGAAAATCCACGTACCGGAAGCCAATGGAAAGGGTTCAGAGCCTCGCTACAATGTGCCTAACGGGAGCTTTATGAACAATTCCAACGGCGGCTCTTGAACTGGTACTAAACCTGCTCAACAAAATCGGCGGGATCGCTACTGGATGCAGGAGAATTTACATATGTATAGAACCTTCTGGCATGGCTCAGTGAGTGATAGCGGTTTGGCAAACACCGACTACATGATCCCAATTTTCAACTGTGAAGGAAGGTTCAAAGTAAATATAGAAAAAGATGATTGGCAGAAAGGTATGTTAGCTGGGCGCAACACTCTAAGCATTTATACGGATGACTCGAAAATGGACGATGGAGTTTGTGCGGGGATATACTGTCTAAAGTTAGGCATAAGACAGCCTTTTAAGTTGTCGGACCACTGCAGTATATTTCGAGCTGAGGTCTTTGCTATTGCGAAAGCCGTGGAGCTAGCCTCTAATGCACTTGCAGGCAATTCCAGAGTCAACAGCTACGTAAACAGCCAAACAGCAATCACGGCAGTAACCTCGTATTGCATATCGGCCAGTGGTGTCTTGGGAATCAGAGCAGCAGTGGAAAGTGTTGCCAGACGCAAGCAACTTCACTTCTACTGGGCGCCAGGCCCCAAAGGCATCGAGTGCGGTGAAATAGTGGACGAGATTGCCAAGAATGGCACGAGCTACCTGGATAAAAAACTGCAAAAGTCAACTGCGGTAGATCGGAAGTACACAAAATTCCTATAAGCTGTCGATAGTAAAGACTGTAATAACATGATCGGAATACTAACTGGTCATTGTCTGGTGGCGATACCCGCCCGCAGAATGGGGCCGACAGATCGAAAAGACTGCAGGAAATGTCTAGAGCACAACACCAGGGAAACAATAGAGTATCTATTGTGCATTTGGCCCGCATTGGCAAGACTACGCTGTAAACATTTGCGGTCCGCATGGTATGACACACTTGAGAAGGTATCGATAGTGAGACCAAAGAGTCTGTTAAAATTCGCATCAGTCGCAGGCATACTAAAGGATGACTACTCCCCCTGGACCTAGTAACTGAACTCCATCTGGTATCGCAAAGAACCGAAACTGATCTATGCGTGGCTCATTGGCCTACCAAATTAACCTACTGCTATAAACTCGGAACAAATTGTTCAGATCGGACCACACTAGCAAATAGCTGCCACGATAAATATTCTTTTATACCTTGTATTTCTGTGAAGGGTATTATAACCTCGCTACCGCCGAAAATAACGTTTTTTTCTTTTTTTTGATGAATCTCGTGATAATCTAATATGGGTTGTATCTACTTACGCCTTCCTTTCTTGCTACTACATATATACATATATTTTAGTATTTTTTCAACACAATTTTTCTACAAAAAAATCCGCATGCAAGCATTTGTTGTATTTTGAAACCTATTGGATCATCGGATCATTTGATTGCCACTTATCGCCGGCAATTTATTAAGCAAGAATATTTTTCTGCGTTCAATTAAGTGACTCAAAACAAACGCGAAAATGACTCGTAGCATAGCAAAACAAAACAGCAAATCAAAAACAAAACAAAAATACAAATACATAAATGAAAGTGAAAAATAGAAAAAACAGAAAACTGACTTCTCCACACACACACATACTCCGCGCTCTTGAGACACCAACGACGCGGTGGCGGTGAGCTGAGTTTCAAATGCAATTATTTCATTAAGACTTATTTCGATCGCAATTAACTCGTTGGTGAATAGTCATGTGCATGACATTTTCAATACGATACTATTCCGAAACTTATTTTTTTTATATTTTTTTTTGTAAATATGTCAATACATATTGTATGTATGTATGTATGCATATAGTATGGTTGAATGGTTTAATAGAAGTTATTTCAGTTGGGCGCTGCGTGCGTGGATGAGTGTGCCACCGGCGTTTGGGCCGGCGATGATGACATTTACACACCACTCCTAACTCAAATGGCTTGTGGATATTTATGTTTGCATGCGTGTGTGTATGCTTGCCAATTGATATGTGTGCGCAGCGATGGCTCATGCACAGTTGTGTCTGACCGCTGAGTGACGAACTGCCAGCAGTTGTTGTGCCTTTTTTCCAGCCTTACATGCGATGGTGTAATTCGAACGGTATATTTGTGCTCGCGTTAGAAATATCAGTGTCTCATTTGTTTACCTTTTTCACCCGCACATGTTTGTACGTGCGTAAACACGTACTATGTACATACAAATGTATGTGTAATCTATATAATTTCGTGTAAATTTGAAGCTCGCATAAATTAATATTGCTTTTTATTTACTTTTGTTTTGTTTTTGTTGTTGTTGTTGTTCAATTGGTAGACTGTCGAATTTTGCCTATCCACTTGTTGCAATTATTGTAGTTCAAGGGCAATTAATGCAAATAAATTTTTTCGCTCACCTGCCATTATCGCCGTGCTAAATGAAAATAATGTTGGCGCTGAAATTTAATTATTATATAACACAAACATATGTACATGCATAGAATTTAATTTGGTTAACTGAAGCAAACAAGTTCGAAAATATGTATGTATGTACCACAAGCTGCCAAAAATGGTAACGGTAATAAACTAAAATATCTAACAGAATTATTGTGGTTAAAATTGTAACTAACCAAATTTATGTGAGTTTCAGTATAATACGTCTATATGTAATTTTAATATGAACTGTGCGCTGAACTTGGAAGTTTAAAGGAATAAGTCCATCAGAAACTCTTTTGGTCTATTTCCGGCACATTTTGCCTTTGGATAGAATAATTGATGAACGGGGTTACGTATGCCCAGATTTCGAAAGAATTTTGTTCTGGTGCGAAATCGGTTTAAGTACTTCGCAAAACTGTTTAATTATTACTGCTATACCATCTGATCAAATTTGACTCGGACTGACAAAAAAAGTTAATTTTCACGTGTTTTAATACAAATCCTTATTATCGCCATCAAAATAGGAAATTTTCCAAACAATTGTTCGAGCGCCAGTTGCGAAATTGTTGGACAGTTTTAGCTTCGATGTCATATTCATAAACCAACGTCTCGTCAACAGCAATAATGCGTTTGCTAAATGAAGGGTTTTCAGCATAATCATCTCTTTTGCGAACTCGTTTTTGCAAAAAGCTTCAGGTATTTTCGTGTGGGTTTAGCACTTACACGCTTCATACCCAAAACATTAACCAAGTGGTTGTGGCGATCCAAAGGACCAAAAATCTTTCGCAGAACCTTTCTCTCGACAACTCGCAAAATCGACTCATCAGTTGTTGTCATTGTTCAAGCCTCTGCACCTTATAGAAGGACGGGAATAATGAGTGACTTATAAAGTTTGGTTTTTGTTCGTTGAAAGAGGTATTTACTTCTTAATTTTCTACTCAGTAGTAGCACCTGTTGGCAAGAGTTATTCTGTGTTGCATTTCGAGGCTGACATTGTTGTTGGTGTTAATATTGGTTCCAAGATGGACGAAGTTATCTACGACTTCGAAGTTATGATTGTCAACAGTGACGTGGGAGCCAAGTCGAGAGCGTCACGACTGTTTGTTAGACGACAGGAGATATTTCATCTTGTCCCCGTTCACTACCAGCCCCATTTGCTTCGCTTCCTTATCCAGTTTGGTGAAAGCAAAACTAACGGCTCGAATGTTGAGGCCGATGATGTCAGTATCGTCGGCTTACGCCAGCAGCTATACACTTATAAACAATATTGCCTTCTCGATTCATGTCTGTAGCTCGAATTATTTTCTCCAGCAGTAGATTGAAGAAGTCGCACGACTGGGAGTCGCCTTGTCTGCAACCTCGTTTGGTATCGAACGGCTCGGAGATGTCCTTCTCGAACCTGACGGATATTTTGGTATTGCTCAACGTCAGTTTACACAGCCGTAATCGTTTTGAGGTGATACCAAATTCAGACATACTGGCATAAATGCATTTCGTGCTTCTCTTTTAAGGCGTCTTTTCTGTGTTTTGGCGCATGGCGAATGTCTGGTCAGTTGTTGATTTTCAGGGCTAAAGTCACACTAATAAAGTCCAATCAGTTTTTTGACGGTGGACTTTTGCGCTCTGAGCGCACGCGCGTCTACAACACTGGAGACGTATCTTCCGTCGATCACAACATGGTCGATCTGGTTGCTGGCTTTTCGATCCGGAAACAGCCAGGTAGCTTCTGTATTTTTCCTCGGCTGGAGTCTAGTACTACAGATAACCATATTTCGGGCTCTGGCGAAGTCGATCAGCATCAACCCATTTGAGGATGCTTCATTATGGAGGCTGAATTTACCGATTGTTGTGCTAAAGATATATGTTTTGTCCACCCTGGCGTTAAAGTTGCCAATCATGATTTTGACATCGTGGCGGGGGCAGCTCTTATAGGTACGCTCCAAGCGCTCGTAGAAAACTTCTTTAGTCAATTCGTCTTCAAATCAGCGGTATGTTGAAGAACTTCACTTTGATGCGGATTCTGGCTAGATGTTCATCCACCGGGGTGAATGTCATAACTCGGCGACGGAGTCTCTCTCCGACCATGAATCTCACACCGAATTTGCGCTCCTTTATACAGTCACTGTGGTAAATGCCACAAGGGCCTACTCGTCTCAGTCCTTGTCCCGTCCATCGCACGTCTTGGACGGCGGTGATGTCAGCCTTTACATTTACGAGGACAACAACCAGCTGGGCAGAGGGAGCTTCCCAATTAAAGGACCGGATATTTCAGGTGCATGCCCTTGAATCGTAATCCTTAATGCGTTTGCTGTGGTCGTCATCAAAAGCGAGGTCCCTCATCCCAGGCCATACTATTCTACTATAGCATATAGCTGCCACTCGAACTGACCGATCAAAATCAAAATAAAGAGCTATTTATACCCTCTTATGCTGTAATAAATTCACATGTTAAGGGTATTTTAGCTTCGATACAGCCGAAGTTGCTGTTTTTCCCTGCTATGTGCATTATTAGCTTATGTAATTGAGGTTATTATAAATAACGTTTGTTTTTAAGTTGCCGTATATGGTAGCAACAAGCACCGAATCGCCATTAATTTCAATATGAAGCTTGCGACTAATTGATATGCTGCCGACTTAAAATTTAATCTTATTAAATTACGCACGAGTTAATAATACAACAAATGACCGATTGCCCGCTGGAGACTTATGAACTATGAACATTTACAATGCAGCATAATTTGCAATTTTCAATAATTGAAGAACAGCGCTTTAATAATGACATGTGAATATTGCTTCATTAGCGCATCGCTGGTGTTAACGGTGGAACAACGCAAAATCGTGTAGCGCTGACTTAATTATTCCCCTAGGGAAGTGTCAACGTGGTACATCAACGAAAGTGAAATTCATACAAACGCCTACGAATGGATTAATTTCTTTTTTGCTTAAATCGGCCTTTCAAGTTCTATAGGTTAGGCTAGTCTGAGCCACGCGTAGACCAGTTTTGGTCCTTTGCGATACCAGACGGATTCACTTTACGCTAACAGACTTTGTGGCCTCACTATCGATACCTCTTTCAGTGTATCATACCGTCGGGACCCCATATGCTTACAGTGTAGTGATGCTCCATTGACAAGAAATGCTCCATTGTTTCCCTGGTGGCTTTCTCAGTCTTCTCGATCTGTTAGCCCCATTCGGCGGGGTTTGGGATTTCCCAATGCTGATTCTTGGCTATCTTTTGCCATTATTTCATTGGCATCGATGCCTTTGTGACCTGGCACCCAGTAGAAGTAAAGTTGCTTGCTACTGGCAACACTTTCCACTGATGCCCTGCTTGCCAAAACACTTCTGGCCGATATGCGATACGAGGTTAGTGCCTTGATTGCTGCTCGGCTGTCTAGGTAGATGGGAGACCAGCTCCGCGGCTTTCGTAATAGCCAGAGCTCTATAAACTTTACAATGAATATTTGTTTCCTAAAATTACTGTAATAAACCATGATTTGTATGAAATTCCAGTTTTTTAAAATCTCTCTTTTGTTTTCTTTACAGCCTGTTCGAACAGGAGATTATGAGCTATGTTCCTATTGAAGAACGCAGTCCACAGGGTTCGCCAGTGCTCAACTCGCGCATGCCACAGCGCGCACCACCACCATTCCGACGTGACTTTGAGGCGAAATTGCGTGGCTTCTACCGCAAATTGGAGTCGAAAGGCTACGGACAGGGTCCGCACAAACTAAAGTAAGTGACGCATAATTAAAGACAATATTATTTTATTTTGAATATATTTCGTTGAACTTTCGCAGATTACACATTCGACGCACACATCTGCTAGAGGATGCCTTCCGACGCATAATGTCGGCCAACAAGAAAGATTTGCAGCGTGGTCGCCTCGCTGTGCTATGGGATACTGAAGAAGGCTTGGATTATGGCGGTCCATCAAGGTAATTTACACACCACATTTTTATAAACATTTTAACTGATTTCACTTTTTACTTCTATTTCGCTTTTTGCAGAGAATTCTTCTTTCTGCTCTCACGTGAGCTCTTCAACCCCTATTACGGCCTGTTTGAGTACTCAGCCAATGACACATACACCGTACAAGTCTCACCGCTGTCAGCATTTGTGGACAATTGTCACGATTGGTTCCGCTTCGGCGGTCGTGTGTTGGGCTTGGCACTCGTACATCAATACCTATTGGATGCCTTCTTTACACGCCCATTTTACAAGGCGCTGTTGCGTTTGCCCGTCGCGCTGAGCGATCTGGAATCGCTGGATAATGAGTTTCATCAGTCGCTGCAATGGATACGCGACAATGACATCGGCACCGGCATTGATCTTGGTCTAACATTTTGCGTTACCGAAGAGCTATTGGGTCATGTGGTCGAGCGTGAACTGAAGCCGGGCGGTAAGAACATAATTGTAAATGAGAAAAACAAAAAAGAATATTTGGAACGCATGATTAAGTGGCGTTTGGAGCGTGGCGTACAAGAGCAGACGGAATCGTTGGTGCGTGGCTTTTACGAGGTGGTCGATGCGCGTCTTGTTTCCGTATTCGATGCACGTGAATTGGAATTGGTTATTGCCGGTACGGCCGAGATTGATATTAACGATTGGCGTTTAAATACCGAATACCGTTCGGGTTATCATGACAACCATCAGGTGATCATTTGGTTTTGGCAAGTTATCGAGAAATTCACAAACGAACAACGTTTACGACTGCTACAATTTGTAACCGGCACCTCTAGTATACCCTACGAAGGCTTCTCAGCACTGCGCGGCTCAACTGGTCCACGACGATTTTGCATCGAAAAGTGGGGCAAACCGAATGCCTTGCCACGTGCGCACACCTGCTTCAATCGCTTAGATTTACCGCCTTATCCGACGCCCGAATTGCTCTATGAGAAATTACTATTAGCCGTAGAAGAAACGAACACATTCGGCATAGAGTAGGTATGCGAAGCGATTGCGCATGCGTTGTTGTTTGTGTCTAGCTTGGCGGTTAGTAGTTTAGTGTCAGTCGCAAGTTCAACTTAATGAATTAAGTTAATTTATTAAAAATCGTTAGTATAGACGAAAAAAGTGATATTTTATTAGGATTATTTATTTATTTCCGTATTTTCGCATTTACACATTTACACAAGTTATATTTGTAATATTTATTGTGAACGGGTTTGCTTTTTCTGTATGAACAACCGCATACCAATTTGCTTATTTGACTGTCAGTGTGTATGTGAGATATATAATATATTCCATTGTGCAATCAAGTGTTTAAGTGGCGATCATTTTAATATTTCATTTAAATTGTTGTGTGACTTTGAACACGTTTTTTTGTCGCCAAAGTGGTGCGATTATTCAGACTTTTTAATCACCCGGTGATATAAATATAAAAATCACGTGAAATCATAATTGTTGGTCAGTGAATCATGGAATTTGCTATGGCACAGGCTATTCCGAATTCACGGACTAGTTTGTTTGCCTTACCTTTTTTGATATTGCCTGCAGTGTCAGATATGCTATATAGACATGAAATATGTTTTAGTTGTTGTTGTTGTAACGGGTACCTAACCCAAGTTATGATAGTAAGGATTAGCTAAGTTATCGTCTACGTCATGCAATGTTAGGCCCAAAAAATGTGCTATTTTGACGGAGTCGGACCAAACGGAGAAGGGTGTCAGTTGTGTAGGGTTAGTGGGACATGCAAAAAAGGGTGGCCAGTGTCATGCGGAGACTCATTTCACGCAGGACATATTTTAGATATGTCGAGGTCTGTTCTGGATAAGTGCAAGTTTAACCTGCTACCCTATCCAGAAAGAAAAATATAGTAGATTCGTATGCTTGGTGTCAAAGAGATATGGGTGAGGGTGAGGGGCAAAAATCTAGGCCATTTCTCCTCCACTATCTTTGCACGACTGAAACAGAAACAACTCGATAGTCTGTCTTACCTTTGGCTAAGCAGAAGACATAACCGAAACTGACATTAGCCATCTAAACAAATTTCTGGTAGGCTCAAAGCGCTTCGTCGATTTTTAATGGCTTAATGATCCAGTATATAGGAGTATTTAGGTGCCACAAGGGATCGGCGTTCTTATCTCTTCAAGTGAGATCCCTGTTAAGATCGACCTCAACCTAACCTAACCTAGTTCGGGGCTATTCGGTGTAATGCTCGCTTTTTTTAACTCGAAAGGAAGGTATAATTTTACCATCTGTTCAGGAATTAAAAAATAAATAAATTTAAAAGCGGAAAACATTACACACTTTGCGGTTTTTACAGCGTATTGTTTTGAGTAAGCTTGCCACCTATTTTAAAATTTTAATTCCATAAAATTGATTAAAAAATATTACTCTGTTGTTATTAAACTAAAGAGGTTTGAGCAAAAATATAGTTTAAATATTTTTTTTTTTGCAGAATTTTGCCACTTGTTGAAATCAAATTAATTGAAATTGATTCCAAAACCGGAAAAAAAGAAAGCATTATGTTATTTTTGTTGTTGTAACGGATTACCTAGTCCCCGTTGGGGTGGGGGTAAGGATTAGATTGTGGTTAGGTCAGGTTAGGTGGCTGATCCTTCAAGATGACAAGGGAATCTCATTGCTTATAGCAGTGCAGTTGTGAAGCCAGATACAATTTTTTGTGTTTGAATATTAATACTCCTTAGATACTTTAGTGCAGTTTCCGCTATTTTACATGGTTGTCTAAAGGTGTGACATCCGAGGTATTTTAGCCTTGATTTCGCAAAAAAGACAAAGTCTTGAGAAGTTTCTATCTTTTCCAAACAGCTTTTGTAACCGACATCTTACCGCATGAACCGATAACAGGCTGTGTACAATTGGAACTATTAACTGATGAAAGGTGAACTTTGTTGATTGCGTGGAGTTTACTAAACACCTTACGATTTACCCTGGGCCAGTAGGACTTTTTTCTCGCAGAGTTGCTTGTATCTGATGAGCGTTTGCCAAGATCGCCTGAGGCACCACCATTCAGTTGCCAGGCAATTAAACTTATTCGATTTTTGTGCGAAAATTTGAAGTAAATACTTTTACAAGCATAACATTTGGCCGTACACAACTTAAAAATTAGCTTCGTTCTAAGCAGAGTTTGTAGAAATGGACATATTTGCTAGTAGAGCCGGTTGTCATGGAAGGGTTTTTTCATTTGCAGGCTTATCTCATGATTTGGATCACTCGTTTTTTACATAAATGAGTTTTAAATAAAAAATGTAGCATACATTTTGGAGCATTGAAATAATTGGGTTCTAAATTAAAAATGTAGCCTAAATTTTGGCGCATTGATATACATTTGAGGTTAAAAAACTGATTCAATAACAATAATATTCATCTAAATGATCAAAACGCCATTGAATATTAAAACTAAACACAGGTACTTAATTTATTTGTCACAACACAACAAAATTTAATTAATTTGGTTGAAATGATTGCCGATATGCGTGCCTAAGCTGCTTAAATGAAAAACTTATATCAACTAATTTCAACAATTATACTTAAATTTCCTAAAATTTATGGATTTCAGTGCATATAGGTTATGCAACCTCATGCCAAATACTATAACCAACTAATTAATGTTAGCAATTTGCTAAAAATTCTAAAAAATAAAATTCGAAAATGGTTTATTTTTCAGGGCCTTAGAAAGTTCAACGAATATGAGTAAAATAATAATTTATTATTTTGTATTAATACAACAAAAAATATTATGTACTTCATTTAATTTTAACACTTAGATATACATAACTATTTAATTTGAAAACTCTACCTCTTTTAACTATTAAAAAACAAACAACATTTGCTCTCTCACTGTGTGACATTAGTTTTAAGCCTAACGTAGAATGTAAATTATTAAAATTATTATTAATTATATGAAATTATAAATAAACCGTTAATGTAGCTATTCTAATATTATATGTATGTATGTATGTTAACCCGTCCATTTCTATATAAAGCTTTAGTCGATGCAAAGTCGAGTTATGACTTTATTAGAAATGCAACAACAACCAATATAATATAAATAATAAATTGATTAATAAATACTAAATTATTAATATACATACTGTGCAACAGCTACGTTTATAGTAGCGCAATACGTAAGGACGTGGCAAAATGAAGAAGTACTGTAGCTTGCTTTCAAATGCATGTGTCGACAAAGTTTGAGAGACACTGTATTAATTTTGAAGTGATAGTAAATAAAATAAAATAACGATTGCAAATCGTGCGAATAACTGCAATGGCAAAATCTGACTGAAATTATGCACCACAGACATGACGAGAATAGATACATATATGTAAATATATAGCTATTCGAATATGCGAAATCTTTAATGCCGAAAATGCGCATGTTTTCGACAAACGTAGAATTGAGTTTTAAAAATGTTTAGCTAAATAATGTAGCTCTAGTTATTTGAAATAGTAGACGCTATGAAAATTTTGATAAAAAATTACCGAAAATGTATTTCAAATTTAAATTTATTGCAAAAAATCGTTATATGCGTAGTAACTAGTATGCGTAGAACATAAATGTTTATAATGGGGAAAATAAAAACTACTTTGTGCGAGTTAAGTGTGTTCAAAATTTATTGCAGCATTGTATTTGTATTTATTAAAGATTTTTGAACAAAAAATAATTTAAAAATTGAAAAAAAAATTAAACAAAAAAATATTTATTATACAAATTTAAACAAAATTAAGTTTAAATTTGAAAAAAAGAAAAAAATTATTGAAAAAAGTTTTTATTTTGAAATTGAAAAAAGCAAAATTTAAAAATTTTTGGTTTAAAGCACATATTTTTTGGACTTATTTATAAAATTGAAAAAAAAAATATTGGAAAAATTTTATTAAACAATTTTTAACAAAACATTAGTTTAAATTTGAAAAAAAAAGATTAGATTTAAAAATAAATTTAATTTGAAAAAAAAGTATTATTTAAAATACTTCTTTTTTTGACTTATTTATAAATCAAACACATTTCAATTAAAAAAAAGTAATTTAATTTGAAAAAAAAAATTTAAATTGAAAAAATCAAAATTTTTTATTTCAAGCACTTCTTTTTTTGACTTATTTATAAATCAACTACATTTCTTTATAAAACAAATATACAAAAGTATAAAACTTATGCGAAATGCAAGTCTTTATGACACCAGATATGCTAAAAAGCTAAAAAATGCACTTAACAATTCCATGTTACCTGACAATGAAGATTCCTTTATACAAACCAGAGAAAAAATCAGCAAAGCTTGTGTGGAATTGCACGCTGTAAACATATTTTCTAACAATATTTCCAAATACAACAATTAAGCTCGATTCCGAAATCAAAACTTCTACGGCACATCACAAAATATACACGCACTGCCCTTTGTTTGAAGGTATGTAGCTAAATGGCAGCCGAACGGCGCAAAAGCACACCATACGAAGTTATACGAAGACTATTCCAGTATGTTTATATACATACATACTTATATGTGTAACTTAAAATGTTGTAGTACTTAGATATTTTTAAAGCTAAAAAAATTAGCTACTATTTTAAAAAAGCGTTAAGCGCAATTGTATCCATGCTACGCATTGTAAATCATGAAAATAATTTGTAGCACAATTATTTACTTCCAACTCTTTGGCGGCCAAAATGTTTATAGAAAAAAAAGAAAATGTTTTTAATTTTTGTGTAATGTATTGTCATTTGGAATTGCATTGAAAATAATGTGTGAAAATGAAAATTTGTTTGTTAGTAGTTTGAAATATGTTTTCGTTATTTACGCAAACTATAGCCACTTTTTTGTAGCGAGTGAGAAAAGAAACTGAAAAATAAGCAGCTTCAAATGTAGCGAGAAATATGAAAATATTACAAAATTTTGAAGCAACCGCTGTCAAAATCTTTGAAATCGCAAAAAAGGGGTTTATTAGACTTCGAGACTTACATATTTTATGCAAGTTGCACTTTCTTTTGTCACTCGCTCACTAAAAATGGCTTATTAAAAGGTTTTCTTTCTAAAGCATGTCAAAAAATAAAACTATTGTATATGTATTTATTCCCAGTGGAAACAATTGTTATTGCAACATGGAAATTAACTTTATTTATATTATTATGTAACGCAGAATGTTAAACTTTTTAAATATAAAAAATATATGTTTATAGTTTAATTTCTCTAAACTTTTTAATTTTTATTTATTTTTTATAATTATTATTTGTTATTGTTCTTTCGTGTGCTCTTCCGATCTATTATTTATTAATACTAATTCTAATTTTTTTTTTTTAAAATTGATAAACGATTTTTGTTTTATTTATCACATCTTTATATTTTTTTTATAAAAATAAACACATTTTTTTAATTTTAATAATTTTTTTTCTATGTTTCATTTATTATTATGTTTTCTATATTTTTTTGTAAATATAATTTTTATTCTGAATTTTTCTATTTAGATATACATATGTATGTACATATGTATTCTCCTTTTTTATAATTTTTTGCTTGATTTATTACGAGGATTTTGTAACAATTAGTGTTTGTAATTTTTATTTTCAAATTTTGGTTTAGTAATGATAACAATAAAATATTTAAATTGTTATTTCTTTGTACTTTTTTATTTAAAATTTTTATTACTCATTGACTTGTTAATGCTGTTTTAATGTTTTAATTTGATTACATGTTTTGAATTTAATTTTTTTGTTTTAATTTTGTAATTTGATTAAATTTTTTTAATTTTAAAAAATTTTTTTTAAATTTTAATTACATACTTTATTATATTTTTTATGTTAACGGTTTTTTTAATATTTTGTTTTTTTTATTTTGAATTCCATTATTTATTTATTATTACGACTATTATTTTCGATTTTTAGTTTAGCATTTTTTTACTTTTCATTGGATATTTAATTGTGTTTTAATTTTTTAATTTCATTATAATTTCTTTTTTAATTTTTTTAAATTGTAATTATTATTGTTTTTAATTTTCTTATAGTTTTTAGATTTAATTTATTATTATATATTTGATAATTATTTATTTTATCTTATATTTTTGATACAAATGTGTTTTTTTATATTTTATCTTTTTAATTATTTGTTATTATGATTTTTATTTCCGCCTTTTAGTATAGTAATGGTAAAAAATTTTTTAAATTCTAATTTCTTTCTATATTTTATTTATAAATTTCATTATTCTTTGGATTTTTAATACAGTTTTAATTTCCTTATATTTTCTTATTTTTTTTTTATTTTTATTTTTTTTATTATTTTTTTTTTTTATTTTTTTTATTTTTATTTTTTTATTTTTTTTATTTTTTTTTATTTTTAATTATTACAGTTTATAATTTTGTTATATTTTTTATTCAATTATCTTTAAATTTTTATTATATTTTTATTTTATATACATACTATGTATATAAATACATACTATGTATATAAATGTGTTTTTTAATATTTCTTCCAATCTATTTTTAATTAATTTTAATTATTTGTTATTATAATTTTCATTTTCGACGTTTAGTTTAGTAATGAGGCGTTCACATTTGTTTGAAATTTATTAATAATTTTACTGTAAAGTATACATATGTATGGGTAAAAAAAAAATATTTTTTTGTTTGACTCTTCGAAAAATAGGTCTAACAGAGCTCTACATGTATGTAAATATATAAAGTATAAACATTAGGGTGGGTCGAAAAAAATACGATAACTTTTGTCGTTTGGTACTTCGAGCTTTTAATTTTAACGGAAAGCTCCCCCACCGTTCAGTTCTATATTTTTTCTTATTAATTAATTGAATGCTCTAAAAATGGTCTCTTACGATTTTTTCGTAAATCTAACTGTTTAAAAGATATTAACGGTTTATTTTAAAGCAAATTTATTTATTTTTCTTATGAATTTTATAACTCACTTATTGGTTTCAGTTAGTCGCATAAAGTTCTAAGTTATAACAAACCGAAAATATAGCATTGAGAATTGTAATTTCGTAAAATCATTTTTTTTATGGAATCCAAACAACAATTTTTTAAACAAGTGTAAAAATTTATAATTTTATGATTTTACAATGCGCTAAGACTAGTTGTGAGTCCCCGAAGTGAAAAAAATCATTATAGATCGCAAAACTCATAGCTCTGTAGGAAATTTACTGCTCTCAAAATAGTCACTTATACTTGAAGAGACTTTCTTAGCAGTGTTTATAGTATCAAACGAAAAAACAAAATTTGTTTTTTTTTACCCACCTTCATATATGTACATACAAGGTGCGTTCCAAAGTAAACAGGACTTTTTGAATCTAGCGCCCCTGGTGGCGCCATCTATATTTCGACTGGTACGTTAGAATCTGCTATCATTATCGATTGTCCAATGAGAATTTCATTGATTGGAGGTGAAGTTATTGCGTTTTAAGTGTCAGTATGTTTGTGTTATCGGTGCGAAAATGAGCTTCGAACAAAGAGCCAACATTAAATTTTGTTTTAACATTGGTAAAACTTTTTCCGAAACGTTTCAATTGATGAAACAAGTTTATGGCGATGATTGCCTATCCCGTAGCAGAGTGCACGAGTGGTTTCAACGTTTTCAAAGTGGTCGTGAGGACATAAATGATGCTGATCGTCAGTTGGACCAATCAAAATACGTGATCACCGGAAATTCCATCGAAACTGTGTGTGAAATCATCAAAAATCAGCCGAAATCATCATTGAAATTCTTGGAAATGGAATTAAACATCTCCAAAACATCGATTTATCGCATTTTGACCGAACGTTTGGGCTTACGAAAGGTGTGTGCACGGTTTGTTTCGCACAAATTGACTGACGACCAAAAATTGCTCAGAATCCAGCATTCAAAGTACGATTATTTGACCAAAAATCACATTTTAGCCATTAACCACTCACCGTATTCACCTGATATGGCACCGTGCGACTTCTTCCTTTTCGGAAAAATGCATTTGCCCATGAAAGGAAAGCGTTGTGCAGACGTAGAGGCCATTTAAAAAGGCTTGCACCGGCATACTGGCGGCCATACCGGCCAACGAGCTAAAACACTCTTTCGACATGCTTTTGGACCGTGAAAAAAGCTATATTGTATAGCAGAAGGAGACTATTTTGAATAAAATAAATTGATATTGTCGAAAAAACCATTTCTTCTGTTTTTTTTTTAGTACTGTTTTCTTTGGAACGCACCTTGTACATATATTTCGCGCGTAAATCTTTCTGTAACAACTTCTGAACCTTTGTAAGTGGTCATGGATACAATTATTAATCAAATTCGATTTGGAACTATATTTTTATATATTATATAAGACGTACCAAAATGTATGTTATATATTGATTGAAAATATAAATCTGTATGTATTTATTTATTTATTCAACGTTATGTCTTAATAACAATAAAAAGAAGTAAATATATTCATATATGTACATTAAAATATGAAAAATGAAAGACAACCTCAAATACCAAGCTCTATATGTATTACAAATGTAGTTAAATAAAAGTGAGCAATCTTTTGCTTTCCTAACTTTAAACGCATGCGTACGTTCTGAATAAAAATCAAATAATAAACTGAATAAAACGAAATCAAATGCTAAATTGGCAGTTTTATTTCATTACCGAACAAAAATGGCTGAAATAAAATGCGTTTTAATTGAACTCATAGGTGCATATGAAAGTTGTAATTACAACAACATAGCTAAAGCAACAAATTTACCTTAGTCTGCAAGTTAGTAAGCAGGTTGCTCGCTAGTAAAGTCATAGTTATTTGCAGCGGTTGTTACAACCACAAAAAAAAGGAAAATTTGATTTCATTTTCATATTTCGCCTTCTGCGAAGGGATTTGACCGCCGCATATAAAGTGTGGTTTGTGTGGGGGCGAAGATTTGTTCCGCAATTTGCATGCATGCGAGCGGCACATGCCTTCTCATAAATGTCGGTGTGGTTCCGCATAGCGAGCGCTTAATTGCTGCCTTTTGTTCTGCCGTGGCAACACCATCTGGTGTCTGCCCAGTGGACCGTTAAGAATAAAGTAGGAAGTTGACATAAGCCACAATCCCATGGTTGTACTTTTTTACGATTGTAGGAGAGTGCAAAAAACGGATAAAAACTATGACAAATGGGGGACTTGTTTTATTAGCATTGTACAGTGTCGCCTTTTCTATATAAATTCAAGTCATTTGTATGTGGTGAGATGTTCCACATAACCGTTAACTGTGTAAAAAAGGAGGTCAAAGTTCGGTATATGAGCTTGAAATTTGTGACACCTAAAGGATTATGAAATATAGTCTATTGTGGAGTGAAAGAAGCTCAAGAGTTTCAGCTGGTGTTCCATGAAAAGTAGATATAGTTTCGTTCCTTTTTTGTCCATTTTACCCAATCTCGGCAAAAAGATAAAGTACAAACTTAGTTCAAACCAGTCGTCTAGTTGTTATAATGTAGTATAGTTAAAGTCATTTTATACCTATCCATATTTTAGCGTAGTATAATTTTGTGTCCATTTAAGAAGATCATGCATTTCTAGGTTCCCAACTTTTTTAATTAAAAAACAAAAAAACTTTAAATCTAATGCGAAATGTTTATTATCATTCCAAAGAAATTTCTCTGACATTTATTTTGTGATGATTATCTTTTTCAAATATTGGCCGCTGCTACGTCTCAGATGGTCTATCCGTTAAGTCCAATTTTTTATGACTCGTTCGAGCATTTCGAACGGTAACTGGCGAAAGACACGCGTGATGTTTTGCTTCAAGGCTTGAATCGAAGCGGAATTGTTCGCATAAACTTGTGACTTCACATATCGCCACAGGAAAAGTTTTAACAGTGTGATATCAAACAATCTTGGTGGCCAATCGACCGGCCCTAAACGTAAAATTATCTGCTCACCGAAGTGTTCTTTCAATAAATCCATTGACTGACGCGTTGTGTGGGAAGTGGTGCCGTCTTGTTGAAACCAAATGTCGACGATATCACGAGTTTCAATTTTTAGGCATCAAAAGTCGGTTATCATGTCGCGATAACGGTCGCCGTTGATGGTTGCGTTCTCACCGGCATCATTTTTGAAGAAATATCGAGTGATGATTCCACCGAACAACAAACCACCAAATTGTTGCCTTTTTCTGGAAGAAATGGCAGCTCTTGAATCTCTGCAGGTAGTTCTTCGTCAAAAATGCGGCAATTTTGCTCATTTTCATACTCATTGAGCCAAAATGGCCCTCATCGTTGAACAAAATTTGGCTCGAAAACGTCGGATCTTCATGGAAGTTTTCAAGAGCCCATAGAGCGCAGCGATGTCGCTTGGAAAGGTCGAGCGGCTTCAGTACTAACATAAGCTGTATTTTGTACGCTTTCGTTTTAAGATCTCGCCGTAAAAGTTGTTCCATACGTCAGTCCGAGTTGCTGCGAACGACGCTGAATCGACTCTCCCCAGCTTTCGTGTTCACTCTCAGCTACGGCTGCTATATTTTATTCATTTGTGCCGAACGTGGTCTATTCGATTGAATGTTATCCAGTAATGAATGCTGGGTCTCAAGATGGGTGATGGTGTTGTGAATAGTATGTTTAGTAGGCCGATTATGTTGACCATAAGTTGAGCGAACTGCGCGAAACACACTTTTTACAGGATTGAATTTTCGTAATAGAGTGGAACGAAAACGTCGTTCAGACGTAAGTCTTTCTATGATAAAATGGAATTCAGGATTTGTTTACAACAAATTTGGGATCACTAAAGTTCTGGTGCTCATTGTGTTTAAGGAGCTCGTCTATCATCGCGCACAAAACTCAGGCCTGTACTTGATGTTGGGTTGTAAAAAAATGACATGTGATATTTGCATATAATTTTTTTTGTCCATTTCTAAGTAATATATTTCGACTTCAGAACCTTGAAACCATCAAACAAGTTTTTACTTATCAATTTTTTTTTTTTAATATTGAAAAATTTGGGATAACTTAACGTTAAAAGAACCCTGAAGACTGCGACGTGGATGCCCAGCGCGGAACGGGATTAGAGCTCAATATCTTGTAAACTAACATGCTTACGATCAAACTCTTCATAGGGTAGGTATAACTGCCAAGGTCCCCCTTAAGATGTAATCTGATGACATAATCGGGGTGTCTGTAAATCTGTCCAGTAAGTTTTAAGTTTTGTTTTTATCTGATCAGGTTTCACTACAGGAACTGGAAAAATGAAATAGATGTGTTTTATCAGCAAAGCCCATTAATTTGACGCGCTAGCAAAGAAAATAATCTGACGGAGTCATATCAGTGGTAAGTAAAGAAAAGTTTGTAAATCGTAGGTTAAGATGTTGACACTAATAATTGATGATAAACTTATGGACCAATAATGGCATGTCAAGCAACTTAAACCAGACAGGAACGTTTTTTAGCTCCAAAGAACTGAATATAAATACCAAACACATTTAAATTCCGTTGACGGCTTTTATGCTCTAAACACATTCTATTTAAAAATTTACGACGGCACTGAAAAGAGCATGATAGGTTGTGCGGATGGTATATGAACCTATCAGTATAAGGTCCAACTTACCAACGAGGAATCTCTAAGCTCTTCGATCGCTTCGCTTCCATTTATGTAGTTCTACTGTTATGCTTACCAAAGTGGTTTCTGTAGAGGACTGTATAATATATAATAATACTACTATGAGCAAAAGATAGTAAGACTTTGTTCATAATTTTTAAATTCTTAATTTATTCTTCTAAAACTATGTTTTCCCCCTCAAATTAATCCCCCTTGGCCCCAATACACTTGTGCCAACGTTTTCTCCAATTCTCGAAACAGTTGTTAAAGTCAATATCCGGAATAGCCTTCAATGTGCTTAGCGATTCACGTTTAATGACTTCAATTGAGTTTGTCGTTTGAGTTTGCTGAATAGCCAGAAATCACATAGAGCTAAATCAAGTGCATTGCGGTTGCGGTACGATATATTTTACGAATAGCTTCGCACAAACGATACATAACACTCAACCGGCCGCAGGGAATTCGGAGTTCACCACACCTAGAAAATTGAAAAAAAAACTGTCCACATAACCCAGATTGTTAAAATGCTTTGACGAGCTTTTGCCGCTCACCTTTGCCAAGATATTCGGCCGATAAGCATAGATCCAAGACTCATTGACAGTAATAATATATTTCAAAGTCTTGCGGTATTTTTATTGAATTTTCAATTGTTCATTAAATTGGTTACAATAATGCGATTCAAGTCAAATATGTGCCGTTTTGTTCGATGACGCGTTCCCAACGAGATGCCAACTTCATAATGCCCCTCTCATAGAAACTCGCTTCCCTATTGGCAAAAAACTCGGAGAGCCAATTTTCACAGGACTCTCTTGTGGCCAACTTCAGACTACCAAGCGCGTTCGCCATGGACAGAAACAGGTGGTAATCACTTGGTGTGAGATCCGGACTATACGGTGGATGCAAAAGAACCTCCCATCCGAGCTCCCGGAGCTTCTGGCGCGTCACTAAAGATGTGTGTGGCCTGGCGTTATCCTGATGGAAGACAATTCGGCCTCTGTTGATCAAAGATGGCCTCTTCTGCATGAGTGCTGCCTTGAAGCGGTCCAGTTGTTGGCAGTACAAGTCCGAATTGAGCGTTTGGCCATAGGGGAGCAGCTCATAGTGGATTATTCCCTGCCAATCCCACCAAACACACAGAAGAACCTTCCTGGCCGTCAATCCAGGCTTGGCCACCGTCTGGGCCGCTTCACAGCTTTTCGACCACGACGCTACAAAAACGGGTCGATTTTGTTACGATTCAGAAGCGATTCGCATGCGTCGATACGGTCAAAGATGTTTTTTTGCGTCAATTGGTGTGGCACCCATACATCGAGCTTCTTAGTGACTCCAAGCTTCTGCAAATGGTTTATAATGGTTTGATGACTCATGCCCAGCTCTTGACCGATGCTACGGCTGCTACTATGCCGGTCTCTTTCGACCAATTCAGCGATTTTATTGCAATTTTCGACGACAGGCCTTCCGGAGCGTGGCGCATCTTCGACCACCTCTACACCAGAACGAAAACGTTGAAACCATTGTTGTGCGGTGGAAATAACGCATTCGGTTATCGGGACCATAAACTATATTACCGTATTTTCTCTTTATTTTGCTCCATGTTTGCGACGCTATAACTCACGAACGTCTTAAAAGAAACGACAATCAATCAATCACGTGTTAGCGCGTGAAATGCGCTTTCCAAGAAGCTATAGCATGACCCGATGCGACGAATAAAACTAGAACTACGCGCTTTCAGCGCCAACTAGCGTAAATACCGCAAGACATTTTTGACAACCCATTATATAGTATTATGTAATATATGGTGACAAAGCATCTTCGTAATATCTCACGCGAAAAAGTGGCTTACTGTATTTGCAAGTGACTTAAGGAAGCATGATGATTCGCACCATATACCACCATGTATCTCTAATAGGCGTATGAGGTAGTATGCCATTAGGCAAATGACATATAATATTATGTTTTTTGAGCTGTTTGAAAACTTCCTCATTTTATCATTAATGATAATTATCTTTCCTATTGGTTTTACATATTTTTCTTTACGTTCGGCTAACTTACATACGCATTCGGTTAATGGCATTTTCGTATAATTCGCTGAAAGGTCAAATAGAGTGTTTAAAATTTTTTTCCTGCTTTTTCGTGGCACGTGCATAAAGTTTCGCACACTTTATTGACCAAAGGCAAATATTTCGGGAAATTATGTTTAAATGTGTTTCACCAAAGTAAGTGCATATATTACAACAAAAAAAAAAAAATAGTAGTGAAATACCCAGAAATAAGGTAATAGAAGAAAAACTTTTAAGCCAGTGAAGAAGCCATTTCGCAAAAGAAAAGTAAGAAGCAACGTACGTTTGGAGAAACAACTGCAAGAAAAAAAAAATATAAATGCCATTAGAAAGGACATTTTCAATTATAAAGTATGCCAAAGATTTTGGCTAAAAGTTTGCTGCCAGCTTCCGCAATTGCAGCACCAATCAACTGTCGACCATTTTCGGTTGACCCAATATTGCTTTTATGAGGGTTCACAATTGCCAAATATTAAATTAGCACGCCATTTCTTTAAAGTGGAATACGAATCTAAAAATAAATGCTAGTTTTTGTTCTTTTGCTCGATTGGCACTTTAAATGTGCTCTTGAAAGCGCTACACTGGCTTGCCAATCGTCTTCCAGTCGTTGCGACGCACTCCACGGCATCAAGAGTAAGTGTTTCTCATTTCCTGGCACTAGCAAGAGTTACCTTATTGAAAATTGGTTTTATTTTATTTTTTTGCATTTACGAATGCGCCTTATTTGATGAGCTCCGCATTGGCATTTCAATGAAATTGGTTGAAGTGCTACTATCCATCAAGTTTTAGTGCTCTTTTTACAGTTGGGCACTGATCCATTTTCCCTCCTCAGAGTTGGGTTTAGAACCCGCCACGTAAAAAACGCCTCCAATGAAAAGGAAATAACAGCTTGCTGTTATAAACTCGGCTATAACAGCGTAAGCGATGACTACGCCCGTAAAGAAGAAGAAGATGCAATGAGTACCTAACATTACCGTCGTGTAGAACATTACCGTAGTCGCCTGCTGCAATTTCAGCAGATTCGGACCGGTCGTTTTATTTCGACCGCCTGTCGAAACGGCAGTTTTTAGAAAGATGAAAATAGCAACGTCGGTCGGTGATTCGATTCTTATTTTTGGAATGTAAGTGGTTTCGCACTTCGGATTTTCGCTGAACCAGTCCCTAAAATGGCTACCATCGAGGATAAGTTGACAAAAGTCCACGGGCTCGTAGTCTTACAGGTGAACGACCGCTGTTAGAAGCACACTTATTTACAGGCAGAAACTGGGTTCGGAACCATGTCCTCCGATGCGACATAGCAGTAATTTTTCCGGAATTTGAGACCACCATAGGAGCCATGTGTCGTTTGACACCTAACGAAGCTCCGAGTAAGAGCATTTATAATGAAAATTTATTTCTTTAATTTTTATAATTTAGCTCGATGATATTCGGTTTAACGAGTTGCAAAATACTCGACTTATTCTAATTTTCAAGAATAGATGAAGCACCAAGCCGAAGACAGATACTAGAACATAACTTTTCTAGACCAGAAGCTGGATCTTTTCCGTTATAACTGTGATTTGAGATAGATTTCACTGTTATAATTTTGAAGTTCCGAAAAGTTTCGTGAACCTCAGTTTAGTATTTCATTTCGTTGCCAAGTCAATAAAGAACGGTATGACGGTCTCACATCTATAAAAAATTGAACTTCGTATGTCCGTCTCAATATCTGTTATTAGTACACGATATGTGGGGTTTGATAAATTTTGAATCTCTCTTCTACAAACATGTGGAACTTGAAGTTGCGGACTTCCCCTTACCTAGTGAGCCTGTAGCCGTAGCTGTAGTATAGGTAACCGACGTGCTAAGGGGATAGATTTTGAGAATACTAGGTGGACAGTCCTTTGCATCAAATCTCCACAAGAACGCAAATATCTTTCGGCTCATTTTCGCAGTTTGGCACCAATTTGAGATTCCAAGTGCAGTCAGGTCCTTCTCCACCTGGTCTTTTCAGGGGAATGGAGGTCTACCTCTTCCTCTGCTCTCTCCTGCGGATACTGTGTTGAACACTTTCAGAGCTTGGGTGTTTTCATCAGTTCGGACACTTTTCGAGCTTAAGTGTTTTTATCCATTCGGACCATATGGCCTAGCCAGACAGTGGCTACGACTCTTAATTCACTGAACTCCATATAATGATTTCGTTGTATGTATATATCGTACAGCTCATCGTTCCATCGCCTGCGGTATTCGCCGCGGGAAGGACCATAAATCTTCCGCAAAGCCTTTCTCTCGAAAACTTGTAGCACCGAATCATCAGATTTTGTCATCGTTCATGCCTCCGCTCCATATGGCAGGACTGGTATGACAAGTGACTTGTAGAGTTTGGTCTTTGTTCATCGAAAGAGGACTTTACTTCTCAATTGCCTACTCAGTCCGAAGTAGCAAGAGTTATTATGGGTTGGATTTCGAGACTGACGTTATTGTTGGCGTTAATGCAGGTTCGAAGATAGATGCAATTTTCTACGACTTTGAAGTTATGATTGTCAATAGTGACGTTGGAGCCAAGTCGAGAGTGCGACGACTGTTTGTTTGACGACAGGAGATTTTTCGTCTTGCCCTCGTTCATTACCGGCTCATATACTATATTAGTTGAATAATAACATAAACTTCGTAGGCTCCCGAAGCTCCGAACGGTAACGTGGTTACAGTTGTAGTCTGAAAGTTTCTGCACTAATCCAATTAAAAAGTGCGGACATTGACTTTGTTACAAGTTTAAATTAGCTCCAGAAGTTTAAAAAAGAAGCAAAGAAAGCGTGCAGCAATAAACACTGAAACACTGGGATATGAGCAAATACAACTAAATAAGTAATAAAAAGCGCATTTAAAATATCATTTGTTAATTTGTGCGCGTAATTGGCACGGGCTTTGCGTTGCCATTAGCAAAAGTTTATAAGCGCATAACTTGCATTGGCATTTACTTTGCCATAAAATGATTACGAACTGCGTACTTAATGTGCTTCCAGGCGTTGGACATTTATTTTTGCCGTTCTAATGGGCTGCCCAGCTAAACGTCGGAAGGAAATATGTATTTTATATTATATAATTACTGTCATAAAAATTCCTAACGCTTACCACAATTATTCCCAGCTGGTGCGGAAGTGATGATGTAGAAATAAATATGTACCACATGTTCGGATATAATATATATATTTACACAAGTATGTAATTAAGTAAATACAGAGGTTGGTAAGTGGATTAAATTGAATTTGAAATGAATGACAACAACTAAAGTGAGTCAATTGGTATTCGAATTTCGTATATGTCAAAGTTCAAATTTGTTATGAATAATTTAAAATAAATGTATTTGAAGATTATTCAAGCGAAACAGATTGAACACAGTTATAGTGATGTTCAACATTACAGTGGAGAACTCAAGTAAAAGGAAAAGTTAAATGTATTATATTAGGAAAAGTTTAATGTATTATAAAGAGCACGTATTCTGTCAAATAAGTGCCCGGAGATTCTCATATTAAATTTTCCCGCTGAGAATATTTCAAATTTTTTTTTTCCCAGGTTGGCACAACTGTCAGCCACTATTCTGTTATTGTTTATTGCGATGTGTCATTTAGTTTGTTTACGGTGTCATTAGGAACAAGTCAACCTTTTGTGTTTTTTTTCGGTTTCGGCTCATTTTTGTCTCGCCATTCCTATGATTGTTGACTTGTTTGCATGTCGTACTCGCAAATCCATGTCTCGTCACCAGTTATGATGCGTTCGATGAACTTTGGATCGGAATTTACGCGTTCAAGCATGTCTTCAGCCATCTTACCGCGATTCACTTTTTGAAGAAAATTCAGATCTTTTGGCACCAATCGCGCTGCGACTTTCCGCATACCCAAAACATCAAACAAAATATGACGACGAGCGGTCTCATGAGGCATGTCCATTATTTGGGCTATCTCTCGCAAACTATAATGACGATTTTCGAGCACCATTTCCTTTAATTTTCTTCAGTTGAAGAGGTCGAAGGCCCTCCTGGACGTGGCATATCGTTCACTTCTTCTCGTCCCTCTTGAATTTTCGACATGGTTGAATCACCATATTTTTTTTCAACATTTCAACGTTTTGATGATGAAGCGTCTAATTGTTGCGTTCTTTTCTGATCGTCTTTAGGGTGTAGCTGCTGTGATATGTGCTTATAGTCTGGTTGAGAACAGACAGCCTGCTCTCCAGTCCTAGGGCTGTTGCGTCTGTGTGTCTAGACGCCAACAACATCCCCCCTTGATATTGACGAAAGGTGCTCCAATTAGTGTACTTTGGAATACGTTTGGGAAGAGTGCTTAGGCCGAATATGATGATTCTGTGATCCGATATTGAAGGTTCTGATGCCACCATCCATGTGAGATCAGCCCAGACATGAGTTCGTTTCTCAGGGTGATTACCAGCACTTTTCTCCTATTTCTAGTGACGAATATAGGTTCACAGCCCACATTTTAAGGAAAAACTCGCCCCGTGTGATGTGCGTTTGTATCGCAACCCAGAATCAGGGGCAGTCTATAGTATTTCTCCTCCAGTAGTCTACCAGGTCCTGCACAGTCTCTGGGAGCACGGTTGGTTTTCTCCTGAAAAGTAGTTTGCACCTTTGTTCTGTGTTAGAAACTCTGAAAGAAATGAATATTGTTGCTAACTACTATACACGTCCTGGGCCTCTCGCTAGAGAGATCCCAAATTACTTTATTTAAGTCCGTTTTGAGGTCCCGGACCTCTTCTTTGTGGACCCAGGGCTGCTATATCAGTAAGATATTCAGGTTATCCATGTGAATCTGCTGGCGAGAGAGACAGAGGATGCTAACGGCGCGTGAAGCAGATTCAGACAACTCCCACATCGGCGACCACTATAGGATAGGTTCTATGAGAAACTTGTCCGCATCTTCGCCAACCTTCGCGTTGCCATCCAGGTACTTAAGTCCCGCCAAAAGCTCTTGCGGGGAGGGTAGCACCACATTGTTTACGCCTCCGTTGAGACTTCCACTAAGGCGTCAGCAGTGGCAGCCTGCTTGGCAATACAGGCGCCGGAGTGAGTACATAGCTTCCGCGTTCAATTGTATTTTCTCATCCTTTCTGCTCTTTTCAGAAGCCTTTAGCCAATAAGGACACATGGCTATCGAGCTGAACCTGTAGTTCAGGCAGAAGCCATTTTTCCGGTTGCGTATATAGGACTAATCGTCCACACAGAGATTTAACCTTCTTCCATAATTTTCAACTTTCTTATCTACCACACGTCAAGCTGAAGTATTAATTCCCTCATTTTGTTGCATGAATGGCCAGAATGGCCTCTCACTCTTTGCGCATAGGTCGGGACCCTTCCAGCCCACCAGCTTGAAAGCAATCTCCCATAGCCAGTTAGCACTCCTCTCATCCTTGCAATCCACCTCCAACATACCGCGTTTAAAGTAAACCCATGGAAGGATACTGAGTACCTACACCCCTTGTATAATACTCTATGATCCTGCAGAGCGGTAAACTCTTCTGCCCTCAGACTCTTCGCCGTGTATTTCAGAGGCAGCACTGCCATCCATATGCCTTTGAAATAACTGCGCTGTCCTTCAGCCGCCGAGAGTTTGGTGCAGAGAGTTGGCCTCCAGCCACCTCGATATAATTAACCCTCTGCCGTTTGGAGCTCTGTGGCTCTTGTTGCGTTATTTGTGCGATTTTGCGTTTTGCAGTATGTGTGTTTGGAGGCGGCGTCTTTTCGTTTTACGCCTACCGGCCGGATTAGCGTTAACTGGACCATTGATGCATTGATGCAGTATTCCCGCTTTTTTGAAGCAGGGGAAGCACTGCTGACCCTGTTACGCGTCATATTTTCGACCTCCTCAGGAGTTTTTTCCATCCTGGAGGTGCCCAATGTATCATTTAAGGTTGGTACCGATCATTCCTTTCCTATGAGGCTCATCCTGATCTCCTGGACGACCTGCTGATGGCAGAGGGGGAGTCTGCCTACGACTGAATACGAGCAACTGAGCCTGCTTGGGGGAGTTTCGATGGTGTTCGCTACATTTACA
This sequence comes from Bactrocera tryoni, assembly GCF_016617805.1. NCBI lineage: Eukaryota > Metazoa > Arthropoda > Insecta > Diptera > Tephritidae > Bactrocera > Bactrocera tryoni. Next base: position 11,085,215 of record NC_052502.1, on the reverse strand, counting down.
GCGGCCGCAGTAGATGTCGCTTGCTGAGCGTCCCTGCATGAGGACATGTCATCGTCGTCCTCTCTGACATGCTCTTCAAACAGCGCACGTTTCTCTGTTGCTTTGTTGTAGTTGTTGTTGATGTTGGGTTTGTGGTTTTGCTGAATTTCTTTATATATGTATATAGGGGAACACAACGATTCGCCGCGCCAGGGCCCATGACGCGGTAAGGCCACCGTTATTTCCCTCTTCGGCCCTGTGTTGGGAAGGCTCGACTATTCGACAGATTTTTAGGAATCTGCTAAGTATCTAATCATAAACCACCAAGAAGGTACTTGATGGGTGGTTTGAGATATAATTACTATTTTTTGTGTGTTAAGTAATTATTGGATTTCAGACGAATATTGCGATGAACGACTGGCTTGGAGTGAATCATCATGTATGCAAATATCTACAAGAAATATCTTTTTGACAACTCATAAGTATTATGTAAAAGAAATCCTTTCTTTTAATTTAAAAAAGGCCGAAACAGTTCCACGATAAATGCTTGCATTGTGTACACTTCTCAGGTATATACATAGTATAGTATATAAAAAACTTGTTACCTTGATATGGTTTATGATGTCCATAAATTTTTCGGACCATTGCAAGCATAACTTTTTTATTCACACAAACTTTTCAGCATTTACCATATATAGTATGTATGGTGTGTCAGTGCGGCGCCATCGGCACGTTCAAGAGAAAAATTGTTTATATCTCGGCTTTTGTTTTCTTTTCTCCTGTTTGTTGTATGAATCGCAAAAGTGAGGCACTTACATATTTTTGTTTGCCCGCATTCGAGAACTGTTTCTGCGACGTGCTAATTGCCGCTCACTTAACGCAGAATAAACAAAGCTTGCCAAAAATAAATGGATTATATAAGTGAAGAAGCAAGTAATTAAATTACTCTCCTTCGTATCCAGCCTCTTAACCCCCATCGGCATATTCCTTGCATTCTTATACCCTTAACACTCATTAATACAGCAGCAGTTTTTGTACTGCTTCATGTAATTAAATATTTACACAACTCATTCCGTGCATCTCATTTGTGAGCACTCAGTATGCATGGACTTGCCCAGCAGAAAGTTTAAATACCAAGTGATTGAGTCCTGATGGACCGTGATGGTCTTTGATGTGTATTCAGCATGATTCTCAACAGAGTAAAGAAATATTTTTCATACTTCGGGCTGCAATCAGTATAGAGAACTAAAATTTCTAACGTATCCGAAAAAAAGTTACAAGCCTCGTCCATCATGTTTGTTGTATAGAAGTCCTCTACCGATTTTCAGTCTACACATAGAAAATGAGACTTAAAAACTACTTGGAAATTGAAAGTTAAACCAGAATAAAGTCAGATCTTACATATGTACATCGTTGTAAGTACTTAAATGAGGCAGAAAAAGGATTTAATCTAGTCTCTGTGAGCTTAAGAAGTTTCAGCAATTTTCCAAATTGAATTTCTACAGCATTTTTCAAGAATAATGATTTCCATAACAGCTTTATTTTGATCTACTTGTAGATCTCCTGCGATCATTCTCAGACCAAAAGGGTTTTTCGACAGCGCCTGTACCGACGGTGGCTCAACGCTGCTCAAGCTTTCGCGAAGCGCAGCTATCTAGTGGTAGAAGACAAGAGGATACGAGTGCCCCGATGCGTTCCCATTCTACCGATAGCGGTTCTAGGGTGCCTTTCCTTGATAACTTATCAGATTTACAATTTCCTGCGATTCCGCTTTAGCCCGGCACTCATACCTTATCACAAAGACATTCGATGCTACTGATAGCGGGGCTAGGCACACCTCGACCAAGCCTGAACGCGCTGTAAATGAGTTCAAGGCTTGTATCGCCGCTCTGCTATCTGATGTATGGACACTTTTCTGAAGGAGGCTGCAGTAGATTTATTGCTACGTTAATGGCTGCAACCTCGGCTTGAAGAACATTGCAATAGTCGGGAAATTTGAAGCTGGAGTTGATAGAGAGTTCCTGACAGTAAACCCCTCCACCAACTTTCACTTTTCATATAACTCACTCGTCGGTATTTGGGTAAAGAAGCAGCCGCCAGAGTTCGTTTTGGCAACTCCATGTTCCAAGTGATCCGGTATGAATTCAAAGTGTGTGAGGATAGCCGAGTGTTCAGAAACGTGTTCTTTTAAGAACCTAGATTCTCTGAGTCTGGTGGTCACTTTCGCAGCCAAACACCTTCCGACGATGTCTAAGGCGTTAAGTGCCATGGTTGGAGTGGACCTTAGTGCACCACACATGCTGTTGAGCGCCGCCCATTGAACGCTTTCGAGTTTCTTTACCAGTGTGGTCTTTTCTAGAGGCCTCCGCCACATAAAGATTCACTTACTATTTGCGTTTAAAAAATCATCGGAAAATTTTGAAATGATTTCGACAAGGTGTGTTATAAATTCATTATTTATTCGAATCTATTTGTCACTGGAACACAGCTAAAACCTGAGCGTAATAGATATATCTTTGCTCTACATGACTAGTTTAGTTGGTAGCTAAGTATGGCTAAGGGACACTACTCTCTGGAAATAAAAAAATAAAACATGAAAAGCCCGCAGGCGTCCTAAATAATGACTACTCCTCATGGACCTGGTAACTGAGTCATTGACCTACCAGACTAACCTAACCTAACCTAAAATCTGATTTGGGAAATATTTGTTTGGCGCTTCGACATATTAAGTCGTCAATTTGTGTTATCAGTGGTTTAGAGAAGGTTCAAAAGCTCGTTCAATTTTTTTATAACATGATATTATGGCACAAGCGTCATTTATTGAGGCGTCGCGCGTAATTTTATTGCTGGGTTCATATCTCTCACCGAGTGCCGGTATAATATGGCTTACATGGGGTTTCCTCAATATTTATGTCTGCATGCGTATTTAAAAGTGAATTTATTAAAAAGGTCAGCATTTTATGGGGGAACAAACACAGTCATGGCAACATGCGTTAATTTTGTGAGAAGCCAAACCGCTGAAGCATTGATTGATTTATGACGATTATGCTCCACAATTCATTTCGAGTTTAATTTCATTTGTTTTAATTTAAATCAATCAAAGATTCATTGATGGCATCTGGCTTTGGAGCTTTAAGGCTTTACAGGTCGAAAGGGTAAAGTATTTGTAATCAAAATGTAAATGATTGTAATGGAAGAAGAAACAAATCGAATGGTGGGAGTGTTTGTATCTGGCTTACGAGCTTTAAAGCTTTGCAGGTTGGAATATTAAAGTATTTGTAATCAAAGCGTGTAATTGTAATGCAAGAAAAAACAATTCGAAAAATTGGAGTGTTTGCGTATCATTTGCATGGAACTTGTCGGTTAGAGCTTTTGAGTGACTTGAGGAAGCTTTGTAGCTTTCATTTAATGTGATAAGCTTTCACTTAAAATCATAAGCTTTCACTTAATATTATAAGCTTTCACTTAATATCATAATCTGGTTTAGAAAGCTTTTGATAGTCATAGATTGGATTGAGGTCAAAATTTGATCCAGGGTGTTACGTCTTCAAAACCATCCTGAGTCCAAAATGTTAGCACCAAGAGATTATGATCCAAATAGTCATACCTTCAACTGGACTGGATCAGAAATTTCGAGCTTTCGCTATTTCATGCACAAAAGAAGTTTTTAATATACTTTAACTCAACTTTGTTAACAGTTTTGTAAGCGTGATCATTGCTTCACCTGAAACGCTTGTTCAACATGCTTCTGCTATGGTAAAATTTTGTATTTGTATTCAGAATTTACACAATTACGGTCACAACATTGTTCGCACATCTTTTCATTGGATACACCGACCTAGTCGGTGGAGGCGGAAGTAAGGCGAGCATTATTTCTACACAATTTAACTCGGCAACACACTTTGTATGTAAAAGGGAAGTGTATGCATTTAATTTTATGACGGCACAGACATCAAATAGACTGAGAGTCTAGCCTTTCACGGCTTCGGGAAAGTCGTCAAACGAACAGAAAGTAAAGTAAACGATAATGGAACAAGTTAAGTGGAAGGTGAAAGTTTGCACTACTATAGAGGCGATGCCATTCTGCGAGCGATATTAAACTTGGATGTATAGTCTGTGTGTGTTAAGCTATTTGGTGACGAAGCTTGCATTTTCATTAAATTTTTATTGAGCGTGAAAACTTTAGCAGCTGAGTAGGTTGCAGTATTGAATACTTGCGATATTTAGCGAATATAAAAATGCATTAAAATACAGGAATATATATAGACATATTTTATAAGATTATTAGACACGGACAAGGTATTAAACTTGTTATTATTTTCAATATATAAGTATTGGGTCGGTCGGTAAGTAAACCATTTTGCCACTTGTCGGGCAAGTGATCGATTCTACTGCTTCTGGCAGGCAAAACACTGGTCCAAGTGTTTTTTTGACGTCCTAATTTGAGGTGTCGTCGTATATCTCGTACAGCTCATCGTTCCATCGAATGCGATATTCGCCGTGGCCAATGCGCAAAGGACCATAAATCTTTCACAGAACCTTCTCTCGAAAACTCGTAACGTCGACTCATCGGTTGCTGTCATCGTCCAAGCCTCTGCACCATATAGCAGGACGGGAATTATGAGTGACTTATAGAGTTTGGTTTTTGTTCGTCGAGAGAGGACTTTACTTTTCAATTGCCTACTTAGTCCGAAGTAGCACCTGTTGGCAAGAGCAATCCTGCGTTGGATTTCCAGGCTGACATTGTTGGTGGTGCTTATGCTAGTTCCCAAATATACGAAATTATCTACAATTTCAAAGCGGTTAAGCTGGCTAGGTCATGTTGTCCGGATGGACGAAAACACTCCAGCTCTGAAAGTATTCGACACAGTACCCGCCGGGGGAAGCAGAGGAAGAGGAAGACCTGCACTCCGTTGGAAGGACCAAGTGGAGAAGGACCTCGCTTCGCTTGAAATATCCAATTGGCGCCACGTAGCGAAAAGAAGAAACGACTGGCGCGCTGTTGTTAACTCGGCTATAATCGCGTAAGCGGTGTCTACGCCAATTAAGAAGAATAAGAAGAATTTGAGATGAAGATCTTCTCTGCCAACAATTTTGCAGAAATCGGAATAAGTAATAGTCTGAAGATACCAAAACTGGAGTATATTTAGGCCATTCAAGCTGCGAAAGCTTTTGGCGAGTCATCAAACTTGTATGAGGTCTAGCATTATTCTCTTCTATTGTATCACTCAATGTGTTCAGATGCTCACAAGACACTTCAGAATTCAAAACGGTAAAACGGAAGTAAATAAAATTCAGAATGGTTCTGCTAGCTCGAGACGACTCTAGGAAATGTCTAGAGCGAGGCACCAGGGAAACAATCTTGTGTACTTGTCCCGCTTTAGCAAGATTATGCTATAAGCACCTGGAGTCCCCACTGTGTGGAGGTATCAATAGTAAGGCCACAGAATCTGTTGTAATTCGCGTCAAGCGCAGGCATCCTAAAGGATGACCACTCTTCATGGACCCAGTAGTTGAACTCCATCTGATATCGCAAAGGACCAAAACTGGTCTATGCGTGGCTCATTGGCCTAACAGACTAACCTCACCTAACCTAAAATCTGACTTGGGAAATTTGTCGGACAAACGTTCAAAATAAACGATTCCTTTGAAATCCCACCAAACAGACAACATAACCATTTTTTTGGTGACCATTGGCCTTTGAAGCGGTTTGGTCTGGTTCTTCCTTTTTAGACCATGATCTCTTGTGCTTTATATGCTTGTAAACACCCACTTTACGTCGCCAGTAACAAGGCGCTTCAAAAATTAATCCCTTCCTTGACGTTCATTAAGGAAACACCGTCGTTAATGCGTCGAACAAAATTTTGTTCTGTAAGAATAAGAGCAACACATACGTCAAGTTTCGAAATGTACTTTTGAACGGTCCCGTTAGACAAATTTATGCTCTTTGCAAGTTGTTACGTGGCAATTTTCATCTACTAAAGGCTTTATTTTTTCCACTTTGACTTCAAGACTCTTCCAGGACGTGGTGCATTTTTAAGATCACAATTTCCGGATATTTTTTTGACCTGGCACCCAAGTAAGGTGCACTTGGTTACGATCTGATAGACGACTGAATAGTTCTATACACTCCTGCACCAATAGCGATTTTTTTGTCGTACACAGAAATCGCTTTGAGTGCCGCTTGGCTATCGCTTAGTATAGCCATACGTTCATGGTGATAGATACGTTGAAGATTTAACTCTACACACTGACTTATAGCAAAGACCTTTGCTTGGAATATGCTCGGAAAACTACCCACAGGTACTGAGAGTTTGTGCGTGATCCTGCGACCCATGCGCCAATTTCTTCCGACGTTTTCGAGCCGTCGGTGTACCACTTGTCTCTAAGCAGTAACTCAAGAGTGGGATTGTTCCATTCAGCCTTACTGCTGAGGGTAACTTTAAGCTTCCTAGTGAAGTTAACCTTTTCGGTAATGCTATCCCTACGGAGAATAGTCAGTAGTATTTCGCCGCTTAGGTTCTTCATGCGTTGGGAAGAGATTAGCTTCTTCTTTACTTAATGCGTTTGCCATGGTCGTCATCAAAAGGTGGGTCTCTCGTCCGAAACTGTTCGTTAGTTTTCATTATAGAGGTTTTTGCTTGGCGATTCCCAAACCCAGCGCACAACCCTGAGTAAGAATGGGTCGCCTTTTCACTTTAGCCCGCCTTCAAACAGATGTTCTTTGGCTGCCCAGAGGATACTTGTCTAAGGCTTGTCTAAATAATAATTTCTGGCCACTACCAAGTGAATGGAAATCAAGAAATTTCCTCAGTTGTGTGAACTTCTACACATGACTCCATCCTCCTAAGACTACCTTACTCTGCCAAACCCTTCTGCTGACATTTGGAAGAGGGTGTGTTTGGTGACTCGACCGATTACTAGGTGAAGCGCTGTGAATTCCAGTAAGCATCATGTGCCACCGTCAGACAAGTGCGTATGGCACCCGACACGCAGACTAAGATGAGTCGCTGCTGCTATGATAGTTGAAGTACTACCAAAGTCTCCGATGCTTTCGGAGTCCAAGCCACCGCTACATATGTTTGAATCAGTCGCACGATCATGGTGTACAACCATCTGACAATCCTTGGCTTGCAACCCCAGGATCTACCATGCAGCCGATTAGACCATAAGTGCCTTCATAGCTCTGACTATGGTCAGATCAACAGGCTGCTTCCACTTCAGAGTAGAATTCAGCGTGAGACCAAGATTTTTGACCACATTAGTCATCACTATCGCTCTGGGCCCGAGTGTTCGGTTGTGGAGGTCAGGTAGGCAGCATCATATTGCTAGGCTTAGTTTTCTTTGTACGATATCGTAGAGAGTGTGCTCAAATTACAAACAAGTTCATTTTCTCGAAATTTGGCATAGTTTCTTGTCCAAGGCAGGACTATAATCACCGTATATAATGTTTAGATTGGACCATTATAGCATGTAGTTGTCAAAATCAGTATACATTCTTCAATACCTTTCTCTGCTATGAGAAATGTGTTTATTAAGGTTATTGTAGTTTTAATGCTGCCAAAGTTAACTTTTTTTCTTGTTTTGTTAATACACTAACCTCAAAATTCACAGCTCACCGAAAGTCTTTAAATAATTAACCATGCATTTTACTTAAAAACAACTCCGGTTATTCGCGTTGACTTCCTTGAACTTTATATTGAGCAAACTATGTTCTTCTCAGTCATTTGCTTTCCTAGAAACTCAATAAAATTAAAGCTAAAGATAATCCTAAGTAAATTGGAACAGCCATTTAAGTACGCCAAATGAGCACAATCAACCGAATTGTCTACAAAGAATGCGAATAACACGAACTATTTAAGCATTAAAGATGCAATCGCCGTGGAAACAAAAGCAACCTTGCTTATCAAAGTGTACAGCGCCGAGTTTAGTGGCTAAGAATCCGAAATTGGCCTTGAAAAAAGTGAATTTGGGTTGTTTTTCGCTAAAACACTTTTAACTTGCTTTTGCCCGACCTTCGTGGCAGCGTCTGCAAAATTCTCCTTTTTTTGGAAGTTTTATTTTGCAAAGCGATATTTTTTACCGAAATGAATACGAGTGGCAAAAGTTTGCAGCATTTTTTTTGCGGAATGACGCCACTTTTGGTTTGATTTCATAGATATTGTGCACATATATTTGTGAAGTGAAGTTGTTTGCTCCATTTTAGCTGCGTCGGTTGCAAGGAATTTTGTCAACAAAAAGTTGCAGAAAAATAGAATTTTCTACGTCACTAGTTTTGAAATAAAATTTCTTTATATTTCTACCACATTCTATTAAAGTCGTGTTCAGTTAATTTGGCTTTGCCAATTTTAGCATATTTTAATGTATTTATACACGTGTGGGTTTTGTATTTATCTTATTCTTATTTATTTTTTTTTCATTTGTATGACATTTTGTTATGCAGTTGTTGCAGCCATAACCGTAATCCTGCATAATATGTTTCTGCAAATTTGCATACATTAATTAATTAAATTCGAAAAGACATTCCGTTGGTTTGTGGTGTGAGTCGGTGAATCACTGACGCAATTCTTGCTTTTGCTTTCCCGTTATTTATTGCAGCTTTCATAATTAAATTGCTTTGCATGATAAATTATATAAATAAAGCTTAAGTCGAATTTAATTCGCAATCCTTTGACATATTTTTTGCCGAGAGGCGTATTTTAAATCGTAAATAATTGCCAAAAATACCGACTAGCTCAGTAAAATAACTAAGACAGGTATTTATAACGGTATATTTGCTTAAATTGTTAAATCAGTTTATCTTTGAAGTCAATGACAATTACAGTATTGTTAATTTTATATGAATTAATATTAAATTTAGAGGTTTTCATTGCCATAAACGTCATAATTGAATAATTAAGAGCATTTCAGCAGTTTAAGCGTTAATTGATCTTAATTAAATCACAATTAAGAGCATTTCAGCAGTTTAAGCGTTCATTGATCTTAATTAAATCACAATAATGAGAGTATCAGCAGTTTAATACGTCTTTTACATATGCTCTGCCTTTACATATCATTGCGCAATTAACTAATTATTATTAAATCGCAAATAAATTTCACTAAATTGCCCAAATAAAACTGTTAAATGTGTTCATTAGAACAGAAAAGTAACAGACACAGATAAAGAGAAACAAAAATAGCATATAAGGTAAAAATTAAAATCGTTAACGACCATTATGTGAACTAAATTGAGCCGATTAATACCTTAATTGAGTCAATTAATTGATGTGTTTGGTATAAAACTGTATTTACTTAGTACATTATATAAGGTAAATTGAGTAAATTAGCATCTTAATTGTGTCACTTAGTTGATCTTAATTGAGTCAACTAATTGATTTGTTAGAACTTGGTATAAAACTGTTAATTTTTTTAGTCTATTGTGTGAGCTAAATTGAGTCGATTAACATCTTAATTGAGTAATTAATTGATCTGTTAGGACTTGCTATAAAGCAGTCAATTTATTTAGTCCATTAAAAATTTTCTTATTTTTTTGCCCCTAGAGAATTTGCTAATTGCTCAACTAATTGACAAAAAATTGATGTAAAATACGCAACTTAACTCTGTTGTTTTACTTTTAGACAAGCGCTTAACAATAATTAACTTAGCAAAATTGCGTCAATTACAATTTAATGGCTTCAATTAATTAATCTGTTTGACGTTTTATTTGGTTAAAAAGCAATTTTCTCTGTACGTTTGCATTTACACAATTAGCTAATTGAATCGATTTCAGCAATTTTATTCTCAATAGATTTTAATTTTTCATAAAATGTAGAAATTAGCTAAATAGTAATTATGAGCAAATATTAAAAAAAAATTTGCCCTCAAACGGCTCAAATGTGTTTATTAGAAGAGAGCAGTTTTCGTTTGAAGAGAAAGAAAAACGGCATAAAAAGTAAAAATAAATTTTTATAATGAAATAACTAATTGCTCAATTAATATTTAATTGTATATAAATTTTTGTAAAATTGCCAACCTTGTCTGTTCTCTGATATAAACAATTAATTTTTTTTAATGCTTAAGCTAATTACTCAATTAGCATTTAATTGACTATAAAAGTAGTATATGTACAATTCCAAACACAAACTATTAACTGTTCTTTAGATAAGTGCTAAACAATAATTAACCGAGCTAAATTGAGTCAATTAACATCTTAATTGAGTCAATAAATGGATCTGTTTGAACTTGCTATAAAACTGTCAATTATATTGCCGTTAATTGAGCTCAATTGAGTCGATTAAAATCTTAATAGAGTCAATTAATAGATCTGTTTGAACTTAGTAGTAAACCGTCAATTTATTTAGCCTTTTAGCAATTTTTGCAATTTTTTGCACATTGCGAATTTGCTATTTGACTCGATTAAATGTGTCAGAAGCGCCAAAAAGCTATTTTACGGTACTTTAAGTATTTCTTGTTCACTCATAACTTTTATTTTAACCCTTGTATTTTGTTATCTAGTGTAGCAAAATATGGAAAAACAAAACAAAATTTAACGATTTTCCTTTGAAACCACTCTTTATTAAATACGCTACATACGTATATGTGTATATACAACAAAACGGTAAAATTTAAGTCAAACAATGACCTATAAATCTATTAACCTCTGACGTCACATTATGGTTATTACTTTGTGTATGCAGGAAACTCGTAAAAATATATACATAAGTACATATTTCGGTTGGCCGAACTTGTTGTTTTATTTTCGCCATAAAATGTATAAGTAAACACATGCGTATATAAATGTTGCCGCAATGTCTAGTGTGCCAGATAAATGCTAAATGCTAAATAAGATGCAAATATATATTTTGTTATCTGTGTGTCGTTGCTGGCAGCAAATTGCTAAGTATACGCAAAATATATTCATAGCAATTGCAATAAAGCTGAATAGCGTTAAAAGATAGCGTTTGGTTGATGAAATGAGCACCACATAAACAGACTATGCTCTATTAGCGGCAAATGTATATAATATTTGTCTAATTTAAAGAGATGTATGCATTGTAATTTTCATGCAAATGAATTATGAGTTTGGTGCTACAGTGCGTATGTGTGATATTTTAAAGTAATTTCTCTCTTGATCTAATAGACTTTTTGTTTTGTTTTTATTTAAATAAATTTTTGAAATGTGTTTATGAAGCGTTTTTACTATGAATTAAGCTATACAAAAATTGTTTAAATATTTCAATTGTATATATATAACCAAACAGTAATGATTGCATAAAGGCATCAAGTTATTATCGGAGGCAACGATTGTGGTATATATGAGAGATTGGCATAGCAGGTCAAGTTAATATTTATTCAACTGTTTATTTGAGTTAGAATAAGTTTTTTCTATGTTACACTAGCCTTTACTTGCAGTTGAAAAGCAATGTGACTCCACAGGGCGTATGAGTGATTTAAGAGAAAAAGAAAAATATGAAGAAATAAATTTAGCTTTACATTTAATATTGTTTATTAACTAAATGTATTATAGAATAGTAATCGTATTTTAGTTTTGAACATATTCAGAGCAGCAAAGTTTGGAATTTTGAAAATTACAGTTTAGTGTGTGAACATTATTTAAAAGTAATTTTAATAGCATAGTTTCTTGAGTGAAACACTTAAGACACAAACAGTTGTATATTAGGGTGGATAAAAAAATTTCATTATTTCAATATTTTTTCAATATTTCAATATTTTTTTTTTTGCGTACTCTAAACAGATTTTGATAGACTTCTCTAAGGAAGACTTGGAGAGTCTCTACAAGTATGAGCTCTTAAATATAACGGGAAGGCCTTTCACCTAATGGTTTTCTATTTTTTCTTAATATCAGAAGGAAAAATTCAAATCTTGGTACCCACTTTCGTAGAGGTGTCTTTCAAAGTACACGAAAAATAATTTTGCTTCTTTTTTGGACCCACCCTCATATACATACTACATACATGCAATATTTTATGTTATATTGCTATTTGTTTTACTGTAATTCGTACGCTGTAATATTTGTAAATAGTCTTCTCTAAGGAGGAGTCGCCACGTATGAGCTCTTAATTGTAACGAGAAGGCTCCCGCATAACGGTTTTCTTTTTTTTCCTAATATCAGACAGAAAAATCATTGTTCCCACTTCCGTAAAGGTGTCTTAGAACCCATTTTTCAAAGTACTCGTTATTATTTTTTTTTTTGTTAATTTCTTAGACCCACCCTAATATATATACATGCAAAATTATATGTGAGCCATTACTACTTTTTTTACTGTAGAAAGTTGTTTACTACTGTAAATTGTCACAGATTTCGCATACATTTGTATGAAAACGTTTTGGTGCTACATGGCGTATGAGTAACCTTTTAATGACACCACGAACTATTGATAAACGATGATAAATAATATAATACAATAATAATAAAATTTAATATTAATTATTTTGCATTATAGTTATTTGTTGAAGATATTTAAATTTTGAAATTTAAAAAATAATACCTCAGTATATTTAGTCAGCACAAAGTACTTAACATACTCACAAGCATAGCTTCATGTTTAAAATCTGTGATATACAAACGTACATATGTGCATGAAATATTATATGTGAATAAATGGTTTTACAGCAGAAAGTTATATGCTTAAAAAAACTTTATTTATACTGCATTAACTTGCACGAAAACTCTTTAGTGCTACAGAGCGTATGAGCGACTTTCCATAAGCACTTTCAACAACTTCAAAAAAGCAACTTTACAATAAGGAAGCGCATACATGTTGTTTATTTGGCTTTTCTGCACCGTTTGAGTTGAAAATTTGTTATATTCTGAATTTTGTAAAATATTGCCAATGTTAACAATACGCATGTGCTTTCATATCGTAAAGATGCTTTTCTGAAGACTTTTCAATGAGAAAACCTTTTGTGATAAAAATAGTTCTAAAATTTATAAATTTTTGTTGCTTATTTTGGTATTTATTGCTTTGATAGTCACAAACTTGTTGCAAAAAAGAATGTTAGCTTAAAAATATTTGAATTATTCTCCAGGAAGATATGGACCGATTACCGACATAATGTTTTCTTAATGCCTGGCTTTGTGTAATTAAACGATATGTTTCTACAACTACTACATAAAATCACATGTATTATTGCAATTAAAATGAAACACATATTGTATATGCTTATGCTTGTATTCATAATGAATAAACTTAATTGCGCAAATATTTTATTGCCTTAGATATATATATTATATTAAGGCAATCTCAGTACCAAACATTAATAAGGCCTTAAGCATGCTTAGGAATGTAAATACCTAGATATACAGGGTGTTTCACATGTGGTAATAATATTTTAATAAAGAAGTTAAAATAAAAATTAGCAAAAATATATGTTGAGGAACTTGATGCTAATTCAATATTAAATTTTGCCTTAAAAAGAATATCTATTATAAACGAAAAGTGCAAAAATAGAAATTAATTCGATGAAACAAAACCCCACATGTCATTTTGCGCTGAAAATGCTTTTTTGTAGGTTAGAAAAAGTAAATATTGCGTAGTCGAAAAAGTCTTTTCGTATTTTTAAACAAACTTCAACTTATTTTTTTATATATTTATAACGAACTTTAATGAACAAAATATGTACCATTTTGGTCGACCACTTTTTGCCATTATTACGCTGGAGACATTATTCCATCAGCGTAAAATTTTTCTGGTTTCTCGGCGAAAAACTGCGACGAGTAATTTTCGCAGTCTTCTCTTGAAGCCAATTTTACTCCATTAAGGGAGTTCTGCATTGACCGAAACAAATGATAGTCCGATGGTGCAAGGTCAGGACCATATGGTGGAAACATCAAAATTTCCCAGCTAAACTCTCCCAGTTTTTGCCGAGTCATCAAAAATGTGTGATGTGTGTGGTCTAGCGTTGACCTGATGGAAGACGAAGCCCTTTCTGTTGATCAGTTCTGGCCGTTTTTTTCGATTACTGGCTTCAATCTCAACAGTTGTTGACAGTAAAATGTAGAATCAATCGTTCGACCAAGCTGGAGTAGCTCATAGTGGATAATTCCTTTCCAATCCCACCAAACACTCAGCATAACCTTTCGAGACGTCAATACTAGTTTTGCGATCATTTGTTGAGCTTCACCACGCTTGAACCATGTTATTTTCCGCACATTATTGCTGTATTTGATCCACTTTTCGCCTCCTCTTACCATTCGCTTCAGAAATGTTTCAATTTCATTTCGTTTCAGCAAAGAATCGCAGATGTTAATTCGTTCCATTAAATTTTTACAGAATTTTCATGTGGTACCCACCCATCGAGTTTCTTAATTTTTTGGTTAAATGAAGCTGAAAATCTCAACTTTCGAACACTATATGGTAGACGCAATATGATTGGTAGCACTTGAGATATACGGCTGCAACGACATCTATTGACAAAATACGAAAAGACTTTATCGACTATCCAATATGAAAGCAAATAAAAAATTGTATAAAGATAACTAAAAAGATCGCTGTGAATATGTAACACAAGTCTTGCAAAAATTATAATGAAAATGTTTATACTGGGTCTAGTTAAGGTTAATATAAATTTATTTTTTTAACCAAATTACTCAAAATCTTAACCCAAATACCACCATCATCCCTTAGTAGTCAGTTTTAAGACCCACAAATATCTAAAAAAAGTTAAAAATAAAAAAAAGTATATAGAAAAGTCTTTATGCTCCCTAAAACACACCCTCTATTTCCACGCGAAGCCCAACAAAGCAATTACAGCCGTTTGTTTATCGTCCACAACACCTAAGTATATGCCCAACGGCAGTGATACTACTGTCGCCGCTACAAGACAAACTACTCAAATAAGGAAGCACCACAACGGAAGTGAGCAATTGCCTGGACCAGTTACGTGCTCAGCAACAGCTGATGGCTGCCACAGATGCCCAGCTACCTGTGCACCACCATCAAATGATTTATTTGCTTAGCTCACGCCATGGGGCACATCCATGAAGTGCTATACGCACCCACCGCCCGCAGTTGACAGTGTTTGTCTTTGGTGTAGGCGACGTGACTTATTGTCACAAGCGTCACAAACAACCGAATGAGGCTAACGGAAATGCGGCGAGGATGTATAATAACGTGTACTTAGTTAAACATCGGCGAGGCAGTCATGCAAGTTTAAGCGAATGGACCAAGCTGAAACATGGAGTATTGTTTTTAAATGCGCCACTTGAGTTTCACGGCATAAAATTACGAAAATTGCGTTGCATGCCACGTCGTCTCGCCTTGTTTGCTTTGTATTTGGATATTGCTGGCTCAAAACAAAGTTTTAGACATGACAAGGTAACAATTAGTTTAACGCTTTGAAGTAAATTATTGAATATTAAATTGTGAATAACAAAAACAAAATTGGTTGGGGGAAAAGTGGCATGAGTGACATAACGGTGTTCTGAGGCACTATGAAGGCTCAGTGAAGTTGAAAGTGAAGCATTTTTGATTTCTAAGAGACATTCTATATCAAATTTCAAGTTAGTATTTTTAGTAATTAAATGGGAAAGTGTGGCAAAATCGCTTTAGTGGAAGATTTTGGTTTTGGCTTTTAATAAATTGCTATCAGTTGAACTGAAAAAGAAAAGGCGCGTAACCGGAGTGAAAACTGTGTTATATTTTCAAGATTTATATAGATTTGTGTTGTTCCAAAGTGAACTATAGTTAGTTGAACTAAATCAGGTGAATACGCTGGTTACGGTACGATATTGGTTGAAAATTTGACGAAACACTAAAGAAGAATGAGTGCTGTATGCGAAGGGGCTTTAACGTGCTGCAAAAACCAAGAGTGGTCGACAAATAATTCCGGCCTATAAACTTGATTTGTGACCTGCTTTGACCTGTTTTTTATTATATATTCAGCTGATGGATCGTCTGCTTGCGGGACGTTAGATCCAAGACTCATCGCCAGTAATAATACGTTTCATGACATCCTTGTTGTCGGAAAGCATTGCTTCACAGGCGTTAACGCGACGCTGTTTATCGAAAAGACAAAGTGATTTTGGAACCTAATCGTGTTTTATCTTTTCTTAAGCCCAAATGATCTTTCAAAATGGTTTTCGCTGATCCTTCTGACATTCCAACGAAGCCAGTAAGATCTCTGATTGTTAATCGTCGATTGTCAAGCACCAATCCCTTTATTTTTTTGACGTTAGTTCATGTTGTTGGTCGTCCTGAACGTAGTTCGTTGTCAACGCGTTGTCAACCCTCTTCGAATAATTTACATCAATAAAAAATACTAGCTCGCGACAAACAATTATTACCGAAGATCTTTTCCAACATTTCTTCAGAAAGACAAGCGTATACTAAACACTAATGATTTTTCCATGTGACATTTGGCACAGATATCACTGTCGTACTATTATTTGCCCACAGTATTACGCGCGTACACATGTTTGATACTAGCTAAAGCTCGGATCCGTAATTTTCTAGAAATGATTTGAATGAAGAAATTTGCAAAAAAGCAACAAGTGGGTGTTGAAAATAGTACATATTTGTTTATTTATTTATTAGTATAAATATAAAAAAATGAGTTAAAATTTGATTTGAAATACGAAAAGACTTCTTCGACTACCTAATATAATCTGTTCAGGGTATAAATATACTGAAGCTTGTGCAGTCTATCATTGGAATATATGTGAAAGTTTACCAAAAGTTGGAACGTCACGTCTATTGTCAAGAAGTGGTCCCTAAATAATAATTTTGCTAAGATATCTTACATATTGACCCATATATAGGTTATAAAGTTAACCATATTCTTATATAAGGTATATGGGATCTAGCGGATGTATTGAGCCGATTTTACCAAATTTTGGTATTATAACATATCACTACCAGAAATTATTGCTCTCTAAGTTTTGTTAAGAAATCTCACAGATTGATAAAATATAGGTTATAAAATCTAGAGGATTATTGAAAATGCTTTTATTGGGTATATGAGGTCTAGGAGAAGTATATAACCTCTTTTACGCATTTTTAGCGCAAACGTCTGCTGTTCTCCTAAAAATAGTCTCTCTGAACTTCAACTCTCATAAATTGGTCAATATTTTCGGTAAAAAAAAGTCAATCATAGGCACGGGGGTCCACATATTCGATATCAGAGACTTTGAAAGGTTATAGTTCGATTTCGACAAGTTTTGGTGGTGATAAAGTTCTTTTAAAGCTTTATATATCGGTACCTTTGGAATCACCTAGTGCTTCCTGCTTTCCAAAGACACTAAACATTTCTCTGAAGTCATATAATTTATGATCTCAGCCCACCAAAAACAAGTTTTCAAAGCTTTTGTTTTCAGAATTCCATAAAATATTTCAAATCAAATATGAATAATGCAAATATATACATAACTACGACGGACAACTATGCAGAGAGCAATTTTTGCTAGCAAAGAGCGTCGCTGAAGTGTACGTTTTATATAATTTCCTCACTAACTATTATACTTAAGTTTGGTTGTCGTCCAAACTGCCAAGTCCTAATTAATATGGCAGCGTTGCATGGAGCCTCAACTATGCTTAAGATGCCACTTTAATTATAATATTTTCGTAAGTGGACAGCAGACACATATTTCCAGATTTACAAAGATATTAATTCTAACGGCTATAAGAAAATATGAAGAGAGATGAAAAGTTATTGCCAACGGGATTATGCTCTGAATAGCGCGCATGCTTTTTGCGGCAATGATAAATGAATGAAAAGTGTGTCAACGCGTCTAGCGCAGACAATCGGATGCTTAATTAGAAATTTTCGCGCTGGCATTCGTGCGAGGTTGCATTTGAATGGCTAAAATTCCGGAAGAGTGTTAAATATGAAATGTAGTTAGTAGAAAAATACATATATATGGATATAAAGGGTGTTTTTTTAGAGGAAATGAGAGCTGCAAAAGATAGCTATCTAACCAAATGTCAAAGAAAACAGCTGTTGATGACATTTATATGCAGTATATTTTGACATATTATGCTGACTTACACTAAATGTTAAAAACATTTTGAATCACGTTTTGTATGGCAAACTTCCTCACCATGTTTTTACTGTTAAATCATTTTTAGCGTTGAGTTACAATTCGGTAATACCGGTGTGTAAATGAGTCGAGCTGTCATTTTGGGAGTCCAAAAAATTCTGACGGAAATATTCAGGCTCCCTTACGTTCAGAACTAGCTAAGGTCTAATGTTTTTTGCCTATCGGAGTTATTACTGGTCCATAATTTTACTAAATCTTAGATAATGCCCAGACTAAATGATATAAATTGTGACATTTTGTTCTCCGGTATCAACCGCTGAAGTGCAGATGATTTCAGTAGGACTGTCAAACAAGTAGTAAGTCATATAATTCGTGCCCATTGCTATTTAGGATCGACATTTTTTTGTTCGATTCATATAAAACAAGAAGAAAAGTTAACTTTGACTGCACCAAAGCGATGACGCCCTTAAAAAGTTCACCGGTTTGAATAACAGGCATAGGATTTAATGAACCGATCTGAGCCAATTTTTTGAGTTATTGATTTAATTCCACGTTTTTGTCGATATGAATATTTTAGGTTACTGTACACAACCACAATATAGCGATCGTACAGTAGAACGTTCAGAATATGTATAACACAAAGTAGAAGTGATATGACTTTAAGTCTCCTCTATGGCACAGACTGACGGACGCCTAATCTGCTCTATATGTCTCAGTTTTGTCATGATTGAGACTGCCGCTCCGCTGACAGCTTTCTAGGTCTCAGTGGATTGACCAATAAATGTCGTTACATTTTCCACCAAAAAAACTACCATGCAGTGTGGTTTTGAGTTGTACTCTTCTACTTAAAAAGCGAGGGCAATAAAAGAATAAATGCTCAGAGTCTTCAAAGCACTCTAAACACGTCGGATAATTCGGACAAATGTCGTGCTGGAATCCATAAAGTTAGCTTCTAAAGCACCCATGTTCATTTCGTATAATATAGTATATGGATTAGGTGGGAAATCAGGTCCGCATGTCGTCTCCCTATCCACGAATGGATGTCTGATATCAATCTGTGGATTCACCGTCCTTTGAGTGAGGCTTGTCACCGCTGCTGCCATATGGTTAAGCTTTTGACTTTTTCTTCTGTCTCTCTTCTGTTGTAGCTCCTAACTTGCATACCAGCTCGTATTCTTCACCTTGAATGTCAATGGGCATCATAACGGCTATTACTTTAGCATCATCGCTTGATATTGTTCGGAAAGAACTGATAACTCTTAGTGCCGACAGCCTGTGCACTGCGCTTATTTGTTTCGCATATGCTTTAATGCATAGCGCCTGGATCCATATTAGAACCGCATATAATACAACCGATCTCATTACCTTTGCGAGTAAAAATCGCCAGCTGGAACGCACGCGGCCTTCATTTGCCATCATTCTTGATAAGCCATTTAGGACTTTATTCGCTCTACCAGCAGGTTATGCCAGGTGATCCTTAAATTTGAGCCTTGAATCTATTATTACTCCCAGGTACTTCAGTTGTGGGTGTGAATGAGTCTCACGCTCACTTATTGTGAGATATATACTTTCCTCCACTTTTATATTACTTATAAGCAAGTTTTTTGCTCAGCCGGATCTAAGCCAATTGAGGAAACCGTTGACACAGACCGTTTATGCACTCCTTGCATTTGTTCCGGAGGTCCTTTGTGTGTTTAGCTACTGCTTCCACAATAAGGTCGCCTGCACATGCAATTAATTTGACAGCCTTTGGTTGGTGTCTCCTTAGCAGCCCATCATGTATTAGGTTCCATACAAGGGGGCCTTGAACCAAGCCTTGCGGTACTCCACTCGAAATAGAATAGCTCTTTGTGCTTTCATCAGTAGCGAATAATAGTCGCCGATTTACAAAATAATTTCAAAAATTCTCATAAGATATTCAGAAGCACTTTGCTGAGTTGAAGGCATTCTTCACATCTAGGGTCATCAGCTCGCTACATTTTTGTTACGCCTTTCCAACGCTTGCCACTTATTGCGCATTTCACAGAGTCAATGGCATTGTTTAGTGCTTCAATGGTGGACCTCGTTTTCATAAAGCTGTATTGTCTTCTTGATAATTCGGAGCCTTTCTGGATTGCTAACTCCAAGAGCTTTCTTATTATGCTTTCATACACTTTGCCCATTTTGGCAAGCATGCATAGAGGTCAAAAGTGATTAAGGTTTCTCCGGAAGCTTTTTTGGTTTAGGAAGTAGAACCAATTGCTGGACTTTCTATTGGTCGGGAATATACCTCCTTTTAAACACGCATTGTACATTTTTGCGGGTAGGTTTGGTTTCAAAGTCGTTGCTATCTTTAAGACCCCACTTGCTATTCCTTCTAACTCGGGGGCCTTGCTGATTTTCAAATAGAATTTTATTTTAGTATCGGACCTCCATAAAATTCCGTTTCAGTTTCATGCACAAACATAACTTCCACTCCATTAATATATCATTAAATTTGGAAGTCTAACCGTATTGAGCGCTCCAAGCAACAAGCAAATGTTCGATACCCTAATGAATTGAATTGAATACTGTTAGGCAGTATGCATACATATACACACCAAAACACTGACATGTAATTAACAATCAATTTGAAGTGATTAATTTGCTGTTATGTCATCCATTAACACGAAAGTCAGATACATACAAAGCCAGCCATGTGAGTCTCAACCAAAGTCTCCGAGGACTAACAAAGTGCGGCAGAGAGTTGCTGCCTTTGGGCGTATAATAAACCAACATACGAATCAGAACAGAGAAACACGTACACACACACAAACACACATGTACACAAACAATGAAGGACAGTTATGCTAGCGCCCACGCGCGTTTCTAAGGGTTAACAGCAAACAACTCGTCGGAGCTGCTAATGGGCGGACTAAATGAAGTTGAGGAGCCTGAGGTGGCACTATTCGCAAAATTAATTGAAAGCACGCAACTACATGTGTATGTGTGCGCTTGTTTGTGTGTATGCATTTGTTTGTGTGGGTGTGTTTGCTCTTAATATGCTAACAAGCATTGACACTTGGGCCACAATGTAGCAAGCCGGCGAAAACCCCTTGAGATATGCTACACATTGTGCGTGTGTTCAACATTGCCGTTGACTAACTGCATATTGAAGTCGTTACTCAGTCGCATGCTAATTGCTTCAATAGGGTTAACTCAGTTTGACACATTTCTTTTGGAAAATACACGAAAAGACGTAGTGCGGCAGGTGAACTCAGAGAGATTGCTAATTTTTTTCTGCACTTTCGTTGTGGTCGGTTTACATTGCTTGGTCGGAATTTACAAATGTAATCCTTTTGTGAGCTCAATTTGAGCTGCACAGCTTTTGGAACACATATACATACACTCACATACATATTATATGTACACATATCTATCCTTTCCCCAAAAGCGTAGCAAAACTTAAAATTGGAAGCTTGCAAACTAAAGTCAGGTAAAATGTGCAAGTGCTGAAGAAAGTGATTGATGCAGCGTATGCTAAGCAAGAGTAGAATGAAAACTTAGTCGCACTAAAAAATAATTGAAATGTCATATCTTGTCAAGTCATGTGGCACGTGAAAGTCGGCGAAACAAAAAGCAAATGAAATATTTTCTGCCACTCACGACAAATCTTTGCCGCAAAAACGTGAAAAGCATAAAAAGTTCAATGACGGAGCATGGCGGATGGCATGCAACAAGTCGTTGACTCGTGAGAAATCAATGACTTGCAGAATGCGCATAAGCCGTTGCAAGCATACGGGAGTTCAAGTACCCTGCACCTCAAGCATAATATAGTGAGATTAAACCCGAGATTGTTTGGTAATTTAATATGCGCATAAAAACCGGATTTTTGTTGGGCAGGGTTGCTTTAGACAGGCTTCTTATGCTAAGCGATTGATTTGTGGCGTCGGTGGGACAGTTTAAATACTTTGGATTACAGGATTGCT
This sequence comes from Bactrocera tryoni, assembly GCF_016617805.1. Lineage (NCBI taxonomy): Eukaryota > Metazoa > Arthropoda > Insecta > Diptera > Tephritidae > Bactrocera > Bactrocera tryoni. The sequence goes on along the minus strand of NC_052502.1, from coordinate 11,063,312 downwards.
GATGAAAGTCAATTTGCACGATTTTTATTTAATTTATTTGGTCATCACTTGCTTTTGATGGATCGTGAGTTCAAATTTCTGCTAAAGAAAAATATTATATTATAAGTAAAACATTTTTTATTAAGCAAAAGTTTTTATAAATTCCATCAGTCGTTCAGTTTAGTCAAACTCTTTAAAAGCGTTGATGGACAATGAAGCTATCAAGATGCAAAGTAGAAGGAGAACTAAAAAAAGGAGGGCCAAACAAAAATTAAAATTATTGTACACGAACGCGGTCCGATAAGTCTTTTGTCTATAAAATGTCTATGAAAATTTTGGAAGCATGGCTTTAGCATTCTTGAAAAATACTTCTTTTTCAAAGTGGTTGTAACTGCCGCATTTTTTATCAAATCACTTACCGGCGAGTGACTTTTTATAGCTTTGGAAACAAAATAGAATCGCATGAGACCAAATTTTGAAAATACGGAGATGTGGCAGAAGTTCGTTACCTAATTTGACCAATTTGTAGGCGAAAGTGGGAGGTTATGCATTGTCATTTTAGAAGAGAACATTTTTCTTCGAAAAATTTGCAATCCGCCGTTTAATCGGCGAAATAGTTAGAAGTTCTCTGTCGTTTGGGCTTGTTCCGAATGAAGGAGAAAGGTCAGCGAAAGGCAATAATTTAACATCAGAAAGATGCTGTTTTTCGAATCGTTGTAAACTATCGCCATCGCCATTCTGGCGGATATGATTGTTTTTGCCTTCTCCGGAACGGGTTTGGTGGGTGAAGTCGTCTGTTTCGACTGTCGTTTTGGCTTGTTTTCACCGAAGAAGAAAGTTCGGCGGTTATGGCAATCAAGCGCTTAATTTCCGCGCAATTTCCCTTAAATATAATAATAATATTCGAATTAACGATCGGTATTGACCTATTTTTTAAACTTTCGTAAACGCCTGATACCTTACAAGGTCCAAACAAATCTGTGAGTCTAATTCGACTGAAATTTTGATAGCTTTGCTTGCAAGAATTTACAACTTGACAGGAAATGGTTCTTGTATTAGTGGTGCCATCAGATGGTAAGACTTTGTATTTGTAGGACCGCGTCCCATCTCTTTTGGGTTAACACATAGCTGAAATAGAATGAGTATAAACCATTTCGAGGTTCCCAAATTTCTTAAAGAAAAAACACTGAAATTTCAAATTTAATTGAGAATGTTTATTATTATTGGAAAGAACATTCTTTGGCACTTATTTCTTAAAGACTATTTCTTTCAAGTGTTGGTCGCGGCTACGTCTCAGATGGTCCATCCGTTGAGTCCAATTTTCGATGACTCGTTCGAGCATTTCGACTGGTACAGGAAAAAGTCTGACGGTGTGATATCACACAAACTTGAATGCCAATTGACCGGCCCAAAACGTAAATCTATTTTCTCACTGAAGTGTTCCCTCAAAAGATCCATTGATTGTCCAAAAGTCGCCGAGTTCATGAGCTTCAAATATCGATTATCATGACCGATGATTCCAACACACCAAGCACCAAACCGTTATGTTTTCTGGAGGAAATGACAGATCTTGAATCTCTTCAGGTTGCTCTTCGTCACAAATGAAGCAAATTCGTTTGTTTACATACCCATCGAGCCAGAAATAGGCCTCATTGCTGAGTAAAACTTGGCTCGAAAACATCTTCTTGGATCTTCTTGGAAATTTTCAAGAGCCCATAGAGCGAGCGATGTCACTTGGGAAGGTTGAGCGGCTTCAGTTCTTGCACAAGCTGTATTTTGTATGCTTTCAATTTAAGATCCCGACCTAAAATGCGGCAAGTCGTTTCCAACATCAGACCGAGTGGCTTCGAAACGACTCTTCACGATCTTCGAGTACACTCTCAACTACGGCTGCTATATTTTCTTCATTGCGTGCTGAACGTGGTTTGGTCGAGTATTATCCAATAATGAATGCTGGACCTTAAGATGGCTGACAGTCTTGTATGCTCAGTAGATCGTAGTTTGATTCATAAACCAGACATTAAAGAGCAGAAAATATGACATCATCATGGAAACACGCAGGTGTTGCGAAGTCTTTACCTAAAATCAATAGCTCTTTGCCTGGTCACAATAACCTGATCTACATGAATATTTTTTACTTTTGGGTACATTTGTGGCATCTGGTTGCAAGTTTCGAAATTTTTTTTTTGGCATACCAAATTGACTTCTACTTTGCTGGCTGTTATTTATCAAACCTGTGGGGCAATGCCATATTCCATTTCATGCATTCACCTTTTCGATTCAACGAACCATGCAGATATATATATGCATGCATATGTAAGGCACATATGCATTTATTCATTGAGTAATTTTGGCCCGTGACGGCAATTTGTGCGGTCACGAAGTCGAACTTACAGCTAAAGAAGAATTCAGATGCGAAACCTAAAAGGCCACGTACCGTCCTGCAGGACACAAATACATACAAATTATTTATATTAAAGTAAAATATATATGTGGCGCACATGCATATGTGTGTGTTTGTGAATATATGCATTTATATCCATAAATATTTGAAGTCCTTGCGTTGCTTTCATTTTCGCTGCTCGCAATTTGTGTTCGCTATGCTCTGTCTTTTCGCGCCAATATGTGCGAGGTTAAAGGCCAACAGGTGAAAATGTGATGACCGAAAAATATGCCACAGCCATAAAGTGTTGGTTTATAATTCTTATTTTCTTCGCGCTCCACCGGCATGCGGTTAAATTGTGCGCTGCAGAGCTCTTTTTGTGTCGATATACATATAATGTATATATGTGTGTGTGTGCATTTACATTTTGGCCTTGAGTGCGGCTGTGTGATTATTTGGTGGCATTTAAATATCTTGACGTTGAATAACTGTATACAAGTGTGTAGTAAAAGTCGAAGAAAACCGTAAATTCCGCTTGGCGGCGAATGGCTTCGTAAACATCTGATCATAAAGCGCGTTGGTGGAGCATTCAACATACATACTTTTTCCTGCTGCTCCACAAGTGCAAACGTGTCTGTCATGCAGTCAAATATAATAAATAATTTGAGTGAAATTAACCTTTAATCGTCTCAGCGAATATGTGATGGTAACTGACAGAAATATTTCAAAGCATTTGTGTGATTCGTCAAGTGGAAAATCTTTGAAGTCGCTTTTCACAGTCTCATGTGGTAGCAAGGTTGGCTTAAATTAAAGGCTTTTAGCATGAAAAATGTTGAATGCGCTTCTGACAGAGTGATGAAATGATGAAAAGCTTATTTAGTCAAGCCCAGAACTCGGCAGTTGAATATTGTATGAATGTCTACGAAGCCTAGTTTATAATAAGGATGTTTGTTTAAAAATATCTTTTAAAATAAATAATTTCAAATTTAATGGGGAATTTTTATTATCATTCGAAAGAACATTATTTGGCATTTATTTTTTGAAGAATATCTCTTTCAAATTTTGGCTGCGGCTACGTTTCAGTTGGTCTATCAGTTCAGTCCCATTTTTGATGACTCGTTCGACCATTTCGATTGGTAACTGACGAATGACATGCGTGTTGTTTTGCACCTAGGCCTAAATCGAAGCGGGAATATTCGAATAGACCGTAGAAGTGTAACGGTGTGATATCACACGATTTTGGTGACCAATCGACCGGCCTAAATCGTGAAATTATCTGCTTACTGAAATGTTCTCTCAATAAATCCATTGATTCATGTGTTGATGCGATGTGTGGGAAGTGACGCCTTCTTGTAGATCACTAGCTTCAATTTCAGGCATCAAATAGTCGGTTATCACAGCGCGATAATGGTCGCCATTGATGGTTACATTTTCACTGGCATCATTTTTGACGAAATATGGACCGATAATTCCACCAGCCTACAAACCACACTAAATTTTTTCTGGATAAAATGGCAGTTCTTAAATCTCTTCAGATTACTCTTCGGATGAAAACCAAGAAACTTTGCTTGTTTACGTACCCATTGAGCCAGAAATGGATCATCTTCGAACTTTTCAAGAGCCCATAGAGCGAAGGTTGTCGCTTGGAAAGGTTGAGCGGGTTCAGTTCTTGCACAAGCGGTATTTTACACGCTGTCATTTTAAGATCTCGACGTAAAATGCGTCAAGTCGTTCTATACATCACTTCGAGTTGTTGCGAACGGCAGTCGGAGTTGCTCCGAATTGACTCTTCACGGTCTTCGTGCACACTCTCTGCTACGGCTGCTATATTTTCTTCCCTGCCTGCTGTACTGCTGAAAAAAAGTAGATTCGGAACCTCCATCAAGCGATTTTTCATTGAACCTACAAGCCTGTTCATCACCTGAGTTGTTATTTCAAACCATTCTTTAATTAGTTGCTGTTTTGAGGGGTTTTGAGCTGCTGTGTCCTCAATTTTGTGTGTTTTCGTATTTTTCTTTCCAAAAGCATGCATAAATGCACTATTGGGTTCAAGTCCGGCGATTGTTGAGGCGTGTATAGTTGTTTCGACGCGTTATAAAGGAACCAAAGCCTCACAATATCTTCTTTATGCCTGGGATCATTATCATGTTGAAAATATTAGTTATTTGCCAAAATCAATTTTTCAGCACTCGATCGTATATTCCATTTTAAAATGTGTAACTAAATATGCCTGTCCATTGTTGTCTCCATGAACACCAAGTTGCCGAAGCCACTGGCTGACATACAACCCCAGACCAGCACAGCACCACCTCCATGCTCCACACTTGGATACATGTTGTTTTTGGAGCATGCTTGATCTTGTACGTTCCACTTATTTGTGTCCTTTTATACAAAATTTACAGAAAAGAACATTGTTCCAGTACTTATTCGGCTTGTTTACATCCTTGTTTGCGAAGTCAATATGCTTTTCGATTAATTCGTGAAACAATTTGATTTTTTCGTGCTACTCCACTATGAAAACCTGCTCTTTTCAAAATTCTTCGCGCTGTAACTACAGAAGTGTTTTCGCAAATCTTCTTTCTACATCCTCGTGGATTTTTCCTAGCTGCATTCAACGTTGAGCGACTTTCAGGACGGTGAGTTTCGGTGACCAAATCGAGGTTTTGACGTGGTAATTCCTGCAGATTTTAAGCTTTTTATCATCACTTATTAGAATAATGACGCTCACTGTATGTGGATTGGGAAAGTAATGGGCGTTCTTTTCAACGTGTGTTTATTTTCTGAGTTGGTTTTTTTGATAGCTGTTACTTGATTTGTTATCAGTTTGGTTCGTCGTTTCATACGGAACAACGTTAGCAAGTCGTGTAAATTTATTACCGAAATATTGGTTGGATTCGAGCGACGCATGGCCAGATTTGTCCAATTTTCGATCCCATCGGAGTGTGTAGTTGGAGCAACCATGAATCGGTTTCGCAACACGTTTACTTCAGTGGATAATGCGCATTCTAAGAGATGCCGTATAGTGCGCTCCGAAGACGCTATTGCTGCTGTGGAGGAGAGTATCGAAGAAGACTCAAATAAGAAAAGATTGAAGCTACGCACATCCACTTTATGGAAGATTTTGCGGATTTAACAAATTCAAGAAGAATAGTGCAAGAATTCAAGTCGAACGACCATCAAGCCGAACACTGGTTCGGTGAATGGACTCAAATCGAGATTGCAACCGAAGCCGATTTTCACAAAAAAATTACGTTCTGCGGTGAAGATAACTTTTGGTTGAATGGGTAGTTTAATAAAAAAAATTGTGGACTGAGGATTAAACACAAGCCATTTTTGATACTGTCTTATTTCCTCATTACGTGTCGGAATTAGAGGTAGAGATCTTGCCCCTCAGCCGACGAAACAATCAATTTATTGTATTTTTATATTTATTTACAGTAAGACTGAGAGACCTGAGCTTAAAGCTAGTCAGTTAGTGCATGACTTCACTAGCAGTAGCATCAAGCTACTGCCATATTACACTTTCTGGGTGCCTGGCCACAGCGGAATTTTAGGAAATTGTCAAGCTGATGAGCTTGCAAGAAAAGGCACTTATACCCAAATTCTATCACGTTGGGAACGAAGAAAGGGTTTCCTCTCTTCATGCATTCGGACGCAAGTTTGGTTAACAACCAGAATCTGTGGGGTTGCGAAAGCCTTCTGACCTATGGTGGAACAAAAATGTTCTTAGCAAGGTTTTCATCGCTGCAATGATAGGCGATCCAGACACTTTCTCGTCCACTGTACAGCTTTCGCCAGACTAAAGTTAAAGCATCTCCGTTGGCATACTTTATACGGGCTCGTCGAATTGGCTGGAATAAATACTAAACGCCTTAATAAATTTTTGGCATGCTCTAATCGTTTTGTCGATATGCGACGGTCTTTTTGAACTACACTTAGGAGTTCTGGGCAATGCAACAACGGGCAAGCATCGCTAGCAGTCCAAGTGGGATTTTTCTTTGTCACACTAGTCTTGGTCCGTTAGCCTATTTACCTAACCTAGGATACCCTGTGGCAGAGTGCGCAATGGAAGATTTAGAACCCAATACATATACTTATCTTAAAATTCTTATTATAATACTCCTATTTACAAATAAATAAAAAATTATTGACAACCTGCCATTCAGCCTCGGCCGTCGAGTTCAATGCAGCAAAGAGCTATTAATTTGCACTAGTTAACCGAACGCGCTTTGAACTTGTTCTGCAATTTCGCGACATCCGCAGCCAAAAGTGCACACAAAAGTAGTTGAAAATTCTCAAAGTAATTTAATGAACAGCCACAAAAAGGCTGGAGAGAAGGAGAGCGACCTGAGAATTGTGCGCTTTCAGTTGCCAACCCTTGGACGCTTGTTGCGGTCTGCAGTGCGGCAAGGCGTTGGACGAGTTCAGAAAGTTCACGCTCGTCGGTGTCGTTGAATTCGTTGCCTTTTACTGTCATTTGCACTTTCACTCTCGGTGAGGGTAAGTCAGAGGAGATTCACAACATGTGCCGTTGGAATACTGTTGTCGGGGCATACCTTTTCAGACTTTATTGACTGCTTTTTGTTTAAATAGCGTTTTTTATGCGAATTTTAATTAGGAAAACTTTCATAAAACAACAAACAAAATAATTGAAAGAGTGAAATTAACATTTGCCATTTGAATGGCAGGAGCGACTGTATCAATGTGGTCGAGATAACTAATTCAGTTCGTGTTTAGTGTCATCGCTCGTTGACTTTGCTCATAGCAACACAGACACATACACTGTACTAACCTCAATTGAGCTCGCATAAATCGTAGCTCAAGCCAGTGGCGGGAAATGATGCCAGAAAGGTCCTTTGGGTTGTCAATACCACAAGGATTTGTTGGTCTTCCACGAATAAATGAATATTGAAAACAAAAAATATTTAGAATTAATTTGTAGCCAATTTGTAATGAAAACTTTGCAGTGAATCTGTGCGGGTATTTGAGAAAGCAAAACTTCTGTGCTGGGTGTGTCGATGGCGTAAAGTAAGATTAACCTCAAATATGACACGGAAACAAGTGGAGGGTTTCAACTGTGACAAAATCGCGTTGAGATTGAGTTGAGAGTGTGAGTGCGCTTTTGATTTCCCCAAGGGTGAAGTTGGAGTTAGCCGCAAATGTGGCCCATATGTTTCGGCAGTTATTTGGTCGAGCCCCCCAACCAATCTGTGATGTGGTTTTTGGTATAAGACAACATAATGCAATACTACGAGCCACCAGTCGCCACTAAAACATCGTTGAAATATTTTGTGTGATATTTCTAAGCCAGTGAAGCATCAATAAAGGCTATCACTGGCTCTTTAAAGACCTCGAGATGATTCTTGTACATACACTCATTCCATTTGATTTGAGCAAGGAAGCCAATATTTAGTTTATAAATTATGCATTGTTGTGAGATTTGCCAGATGATGACGCGCAGTTTGACGGAAATTACACGAACTGTTTAATAGACTCACAAATTGACTTCCGCCGCAGGTAATTAGATTGCTACGTGACTATGAATTGGACAGTTGCGGGAGCCCTCTGCTGATATTAAACATTTGTCAACGGCAGCCGTCTCACTCACTTGTATTTCCAGGCACAGCAAGTGGAACCGGACGATTTGTGGAAGGAAGGGGTATCTCTTGATGCATTGATCTAAGAAAGAATTAGCAAAAAGTTAGGTGGGTCAATTCCAAGGCAAAGAGAGGATAAACAACTTTTAATACTGATGACCTATAAGAAGTAGTTCCGATGTTTTCGAACCAACAGCAGTTATTACAAGACACTGGTTAAGAACTTTCTTCGTGACCTTACAGGTCTTATGGAAATAAGACACAGAGTTCCGGATACAAAGAGCTCTCTGAACCGGCGGAAAATAAGAAATATTTTCTTAGCAGGTGGGAACATTCGATCTTATAGTTCCCTTGGGAAGTATATAAAAATGGCATTCATACTATATTAGCTAATTGATTCTTGAGAGTTCAAGTTTAGGTTAGGTTAGGTTAGGTTAGGTTAGATGGCGGAATTATAGAGATTGCATGTGGACTGTTATATGTAGTACTTTATAGGGCCATAGAAAAGAAGAACTCCGGTGTTCAAACTTATAAATTAGCAAAACGCTTAATAGCCAATACAAATTTACACAGGCGTTTAATTTCCAAGTTAAAGCCTTGCCCTCCCAAATGCGGGACAGTCAAGAAGGAAGTGTCCGTCTGCTTTCATACAGCTTTTGCAGATGGAGATCGGTAAAATTCCCAGCCTTACAACAAGGAGGCCAATACAAAGGAGAGGCTAGACTTACTGAGAGCAGGGAGATCACTAGATCTCTTGCGAACGATTTTTCGACAGCGCATGTAACGCTGGTGGCCCAGCGCTGGCCAAGCTCTCGATAACCCCAGCTATCTAGTAGTAAAACACGAGAAGACACGGGAGCACCGACCCGCTCCCATTCTACTGATTGCGTTTTGAGGTGCCTTTCCTTGATAGCTCGACAGCTTTACAATTGCCTGTGATTCCGCTCTGGCGTGGAACCCATACCAGCCTTATCACAAAGAGACTCGTTGCTATTGATAGCGAGGGTAGGCACTCCTTGACCAACACTGAATGCTTTGTCAATGAGTTCATTGTTAGTATCGCGGCGTGGCTATCTGAGTGGATGGTCACTTCTCTGAAGAAGGCCTTGAAATCCAGGCTAACTTTGGGATCAACTATATGTCTAGATCTTTAAAGACAAAGACGAAGATTGTACAGAGAAACTGGACTGGTCTCAATGAAATGGCGATCTTGCGGCTTTAGTAGAGTAAACGTTATCTAGACTCGAGCCCGGTATATGAATTATCTATGCTTCAAACTGGTTTAGCCAAATGATCATATCTCAGTTAATAACCCGACCAAATCGTCGCTTGTTTCCTATCTGGGTTTCTCTGATATTTTTGAGCTAATGACAGATTGGAGAACACTTTTACCTTAATCTAAGATAAGTATATAGCTTGTGGCTCTCGTGCGAATTTTTTCTGAACAATTTTGTTTCCTAGTTCTAATTTGTATTACAACTTGACTTGCTCTGATGGCTGAAAGTCGTTTTTTGTACAAACTTCTCTTGGGGTATATTAGTTTTTTTTAAGAGGAAAGGTCGCACTGATGCGGACGCCACCAAAAGTGGAAAATAGGGCCTTGTCCCCAGGTTTTAGGTATTTTCCTAAAAGTATGAAGCATAAAAATTATGTATTGGAATTGGAACTTATTTTGTAATCAATTTGCTTATATTCGGTACCCAAAACGCCAACTAGACGGCGAATAGCTGCTGAACCGCAAGAAAATCGATCTTTTTCTGAGGCGGATTGCTGGTGATCGGTCGAGTCCTAAAAAGCCGACGAAAACGGCGACGGTCAAGAAAGTTTTTTTTCGCTATTAGTCGGATTGGCAGAGAGTCATCTACAATGAGCTGCGTTCCAATAACCAAACATATGTAGTATAAGCTAAGTAACCAGAACGGTACCGAATTTTGATCCGGCAAAGGACTGTTATCTCGGTACCATGCCTCGAAATTACTTGAGGAATGTTTTTTGCCGCTACAACAACAACAACAACGCACATACTGACAGAGAATCGTCAGAAGATCCAAGACCATGATCGGGAGGTTCTTATGCATCTAATATATAGTTCAGATCTTTCACCAAGTGATTACTGCCGGTTCTTATCTAACAGTGAATCGCCAGAAGTTTCGAGTTCGGATCTTTCACTAAATGATTTCTACCTGTTTTTGTCTATGACGAATCATTTTGCCGGTAAAAATTTATATGAAGAGGAGCTTGTGAAAATGGATTGCCTAGTTTTTTTCTGATAGGAACGGGGGTTGCTATGAAAGTGACGTAATGAAATTATCTTCAAACTGGCAATACTGTATCGAACAAAGTGGTGCATATTTGATTTAAATTGGAGAGGAAAATAACGATTAAAGATATTCAAATTAAGAATAGTGAGAATCGGTCAATTCTTTCTGTATTCGAATTACTCTGTTATAGAAAATAAAAATAATTTTGTAATGTCTTACGTAGCAATTCTCTCTAAGTGCTTAAGTGCTCGTAATGTTCACATATTTAAGAAAATGTTCAACTCCTCCTTCCTCCTCTTTCCTACACACTTTAATATTTATGACAACTCGACATCAAGTGCACGAAGATAAGAGACATTTCTAGCAATATGTAGACACTTGAAATCACGGAGGAAGTTAATCGATTTCTTCTCCCTATGAGGCCAACATTTGGATACTGAAAGCAACTCGTACTATACATATTTACATACCAAATACAATTGCATATAGAGAACGAAACCAACAACCGTTGGCAACAATTTTGGTAATGACTTTCAAATTACGGTGTCAACGCCGCTGCTTGACATGGCGTCTTGACTTCCGTCAAGCATTCGTCGGCACTCAACATTACTTACCAACTCAAGTATCTGTGCATATACATAGTATATATAATACGTATATATATTGTATCTTTACTTAGCGTGCAATACAAAGAACGTTACATACACACACACACACACAAACATTTTGAGCACAAAGAAATTGTAGCATCTCGGGAGATGAAGATGTCTCTTACACACAACATGCCCCACATGAGTTCAGTGTATTATTATTAATATTAATATTTCACACGTCACCAAGTACATTCGCCGAGTGCAGGAACTTCGTAACAATTCCAATATGATTGATGACAATATATTGTGTGAGTGTGTGTGTAGTCAATTGTTCGCAAACGTTTCACATGCAAATGGAATTTCGATACAAGGAGATTAGGGTGAGTCAAAAACTGAACTGTCGAATTTGTGGGATAAAATGAACCTTCATCTTCGGGATGGCGTCTGTGCCGAGTGCACAAATCTTCGCCAGTTGCCTCTATACTTTACGAGATCATGTCAATTGTACAACCCTAGTGAAGATAGGTCGCTATGAACTTGCTCCTTTCATCGGATGCTTAAGCGCACTTGCTTTCGTTGTGAACTCATGAGTCCCGAGTCGAAAGAGCAACTGAAAAAACATCTTCCATGCGAACGAACCATCGCATTCGTTGGACTTTTTGTAGTTAACTATATCAATTTCGCCGTGGGGCTCATAGAGTTTGCAGTACCATCTTCTTCGATATTTACCGTTCACGCGGATGGCTTTTATGAATAATAGTTCTCTCGAAAGCTCCAAATGTTTTGATGAAGATAGGCATCAGTTTGTCAGTTGCCTGGCAATCCCAAAGTAGCACCAGTTGGCTAGAGTCATTTTGCGCTTGATCTCCAGGATCACATTGTTTATAGTATTTATGGTGGTTCCGAGATATGCAAAGTCCTTAACTTTTTCAAACTCTTTGTAGCAATAATAACATAGTTTCCAAGAAGATTTGTGTGTGGTCTCCAGGTAACTAAAGACTTGGAGAGGTCCTTTGCGATTTTGATAGATGATAAAATTTTTGTTCCGGCTCTATTGTAGCAATCGGCCCAAATTGACTTTTCGTTAATATGATTTTGTTGTCATCAACATTTTTATCGATTATTTTTTGTAGTTTAACGTTTTTTCATTCTTCAAGGCTTTTAAATATAGCAATTTTCGAAAATGGTAATTTTAGCCTATAAACTCGATAGTTAAGTTTTTTTACTCATCCTAATATACATACTAACGTATATGTGTACAGTTATCTTAAAGACACTTATCTTAAAAGACACTTATATATATATAGATATTACATAGCTTGGTATGCAAATATTTGAAGTTTGAAAATATTTTTTAATGTACCCGTACGCAGCAATCATTGCCAGGCGCTTACTCCGGATAAAGTAGGTTAGCCTTGGGTACGAAATCATCAATAGTGTTATTGTTGACTCTTTCAATGGTTTAAATTTTGAAATTTTTTTTTCAGAGAAAACCGCCAGGCAAAATTTTAAGCGCGCTGTTCTTTTTGGAGTAAATAAAGTGAAGGATCTTTAATAATGCGGTTGTTATCTTTGTAATAATTTTTAAACGGTGATGCATTATGAGGTTCCCCACTTTTTTAAAGAAAAACCACAGAAACTTCAAACTTTATTATCATTCAAAAGAACATTCTTTGGAATTTATTTTTTGAAGACAATCTATTTTAAATGTTGGCCGCGTCTACGTCTCAGATGGTCTATCCCTAAAGTCCAATTTTCGATGACTCCGAGCATTTCGATTGACAACTGGCGAATGAAACTCGTCATGTTTTGCTCCAAGGCCAAAATCGAAGCGTGATTATTCGCATAGACCGTAGACTCACCGGAAAAGTCTAAAGGTGTGGGCTATCATACGATCTTGGCGGCCAATCGAGCGGCCCAAAACTGGAAATTATCTGCTCGCCGAAGTGCTCTTTCAATTAATCCATTGATTTACACGATGTATAGAAATTGGCGCCGTCTTGTTGAAACCAAATGTCGCCGAGATTAGGAGCTTCAATTTCAGTCTTCAAATTGTCGACTATTATGGCCTGATTACGGTCGCCATTGACGGTTACGTTCTCGCCGAGATCATTTTTGAAGAATTATAGACCGATGATTCCACCGGCCCACAAACCACACCAAATCGTTGTTTTTCTGGATAAAGTGGCAGCTTTTGAATCTCTCCAGGTTGCTCTTAGCCCCAAATCCGGCAATTTTGTTTGTTTAAATTCCCATTGAGCCAGAAATACATATGTAGTTCTTATCGCTGAACCAAATTTGAAACGGAGCCGGACCTTCTTGGAGTTTTTCAATAGTGCACAGATCAAAGCGATGTCGCTTAAGAGGCTCGAGAGTCGTCAGTTCTTGCACAAGCTGTATTTTGAAAGTTTTCAATTTAAGATCTCAACGTAAAATGCCATACGTCAGTGCGAGTTGCTGTGAATGGCGCCGAATCGTGTGTCTTAGCTACGGTTGCTATATTTTCTTCACTGCCTGTTGTACGTGGTCTATTCGGTCGAATATTGTCCAATAATGAAAGCGGGGTCTTAAGATGTGTTATGGTGTTGCGAATAGTATGCTCAGTAAGCCGACTATGTTGACCACAATGTGAGCGAAGCACGCGAAACACATTCTTTATAGATCATGAATTTTCGTAATAATGTTGAACGATTTGTAAACGTTGTTTAGGCGCCTGTCTTTCCATGATGAAATGCCAAGCAGTACCGAACAAAAATTACATGACATTTACAGTCAACATTTTTTCATCTTTATGAGTAGGCGCGATTTGTCGCATTGGATAATATTGCTTGAAAAAGGCGAACATGCCTTTCAATATTGCTAAGATAGGTTTGCCTGTTCAATAAAATATAGTTTTGAGTATTTAAAAGAACGCCTACATGTAGGTAACACTTTATTAATGCTTTGCTGAGGATTATTAGAAAAATTATAAGTTTGCTAAATTTAAGAATGGGGTGACATGAGTAATGTCAAAAGCGGTTGAGATTTTTTAAAGAGTTATACAAATTGAACACTTAGCTGGTTGTAACCAGAAAACAACTATATAAAGTGATGTTTGTTTCTCCTTAAAATATATTCATCAATCGTGTTTGGCTTCAAAAAAGTCATAGGAAAACTTTCAATAAACACACATTGTTGTTGTCTCATTACATATTCCATAAAAATAATATTGCATAGCCTGAAAAAACACAACTCTTCCCTGATACTTAAGCATATCTGAACATGCAAAATGTGTCTTAAAGTCTGAAACAAAACTAGGTGTCATGGACGGATTGCCCCCTATTTTGCATGAAATCGATTACAATATTTATTTATTTTCCTGCATTTTACAGAAAACAATAAAAAATGTAATAAATTGTCTGTCAATCTTGCTGTCTGGTGATTTGCATAACATAACCGTTAGTCGGCGTTCAATGAAACAATATTTGAGCAATTTGTTTTGACTTTGTTGAACTTTGACAAAGTCACAAACTGCCCGAGGGCAATATTACAATTGATTAGAATTTCATATTTTTATTGTATGCCGAAAATAAACAGAACTATTTTTAATCAAATTGCGACATTTGCCATATTTTCCAAAATAATGCCTAAATGCAAATCGTTTATGGAGAGCGCAAGAGATATCTTATTGCAACAGGGTTGAAAGTTGTTTGGTTGATTGTCATGAGCTCACTGATGTGACCAAATGAATTTTAGGTTCTTATTTATAGACTTTTGCATAATTTTGGTTTTGTTTCTCACTTTTCGAAACTTTTTTCATTTCGCATTTAAATTTGTTGGCCATTTCACAAGAAGTTTTTGAGCGGCAAACGCTGAAGGCAAAAGTCTGCGCGTGGAAAACTTGTTACATAAGAAGTAAAGAGCAGTGAAATTATTTTCAACTTGGTAACATAATTTCGGGGCGATGATGGTTGCTGTTTCCAATTTTCACACAGTTAAACATAATGCTGAGAACAGAGTGTGGTTAGAGGCGAAGTTAGGGGCAATGTTAGACATGCGCTTAATGTAGTTGATTTTTATATTTTTGTTAAAAACATATTGTGAAATATCAGGTACATTTAAACAGCATAAATTATGAATATGCATGTACAAAGTGATATTTGTTTGCTCCAAAAACAAGCACGTGTCGTGTATTTCCGATTAAATGAAGAAAAATGAGTTGCGATAGCTCACTTTAACTCACAAAATAAAATATCACACCTGCGTGTTTACAAAAATAATGATTAAAAATTGGCCCACATGTATCAGAGTTCCGTTATAAAGTTCTTTCCGTGTTAGCTGACAGTTTTGCATGTCTGTCAAACAAAAACTCTCTTGATGTTTGACAACTCACTTATTGTTTGACAAGTTAATGTTGTTGGACAAATTAATTGTTGATGTACATATCGGGTGATTTTTTAAGAGCTTGATAACTTTTTTTAAAAAAAAAACGCATAAAATTTGCAAAATCTCATCGGTTCTTTATTTGAAACGTTAGATTGGTTCATGACATTTACTTTTTGAAGATAATTTCATTTAAATGTTGACCGCGGCTGCGTCTTAGGTGGTCCATTCGGAAAGTCCAATTTTGGGCAACTTTTTCGAGCATTTCGGCCGGAATAGCGAATTTCTTCGGAAATGTTGTCTTCCAAAGCAAGGATGAATAGTTGCTGGCTTATTTCTGTAGACTTTAGACTTGACGTAGCCCCACAAAAAATAGTCTAAAGGCGTTAAATCGCATGATCTTGGTGGCCAACTTACGGGTCCATTTCTTGAGATGAATTGTTCTCCGAAGTTTTCCCTCAAAACGGCCATAGAATCGCGAGCTGTGTGGCATGTAGCGCCATCTTGTTGAAACCACATGTCAACCAAGATGCTAACAAACTTTTTGTTGCCAAAAATGGAAGAACTGAACTTGGTTGACATGTGGTTTCAACAAGATGGCGCTACATGCCACACAGCTCGCGATTCTATGGCCATTTTGAGGGAAAACTTCGGAGAACAATTCATCTCAAGAAATGGACCCGTAAGTTGGCCACCAAGATCATGCGATTTAACGCCTTTAGACTATTTTTTGTGGGGCTACGTCAAGTCTAAAGTCTACAGAAATAAGCCAGCAACTATTCCAGCTTTGGAAGACAACATTTCCGAAGAAATTCGGGCTATTCCGGCCGAAATGCTCGAAAAAGTTGCCCAAAATTGGACTTTCCGAATGGACCACCTAAGACGCAGCCGCGGTCAACATTTAAATGAAATTATCTTCAAAAAGTAAATGTCATGAACCAATCTAACGTTTCAAATAAAGAACCGATGAGATTTTGCAAATTTTATGCGTTTTTTTTTTAAAAAAAGTTATCAAGCTCTTAAAAAATCACCCGATATATAATAAACGTGAGTTTTGAAGAATGTAATCTGAAAAAAATCAATTTATGGCATATAAAATATTTAGATTTTTAAAATTAAATTAAATTTAAATCAAATATCGATAAACAAAGTTGCCATATGTTTGAAATTTTAATGTAGAAACATGGTCGTTTAAGGAAAGACTATAAGATAAAGCGGTTCATAAAAGCTCATTATAGAAAAGAAATTTGAATCAGGGTTGCCACCTGTTTAAGATTTAAATTAATATAATTGGTAATATAAAATACCAGAAGATAAAATGGTTTATAAATATATTTAAAATATACTTTTTAAATGAGGGTTGCCACTTGTTTATAATTTAATATAATATAATTGGTAATGTAAGCAAAATATGTAGTAAAAAGTAGGAGTAGGCAAGTTAAAGAGGATCAAGCAACTAACGGTTCAATATAATTTTAAAAAGGGTTGCCATATATGTATGTATGTACATAAGTATATATGTAAGTTATGATTTTATATAAATTAGTGCGACAAATCAAATGTTACTGGCAGTAAATTGAAAAGTGTTGAGAGCAATTTGTGTTTATAATATTAATGAGTGGGGTTGCCACAGATTTGTAATATTTAATTGAAATATGTTTAAAAAAAATCAATATTACATATGATCAAATTTGACCCGGACTGAAAACTTTGGAAACAATTGAACAACGAATATGCTCCACCTTCTGAATACAATGACAAAATTTTTTTCTTTGGTTGAAAGCTATAGCAGTTAAAGTCGTTTGAGATCTTCCTTTAGTCCCGATATACTATGTACATACCTAAATTAGTGATTTCCGGTTTTCTAAATGAATTTGTCTTCATTTTACCTTACTTCATCTTCTTCTTCTTTTTTACTAACACAGCGACGTACACTTACTAAATACATTTAATTTTCAATGTTAGTAATGTATTTCGCATGACGTTACGCATACGCCCCGGTAGCCAGCCTGCTACGATATGCTCAATTTGAGTACAAATATATGGTAGTTAAATTTGGTTTTTGTTATTTGCTGTTCAATGAAGTGTGAAATATACATATGTATATAAATGTGCTTTTAAACATTTGCCTGGCGAGATGAGCAAACATACTTACAACAACTGTGAGTGGAAAAGCTAAAAATAATATATAAAGCAGAGAGTTAAGTAAGTAAAAAGCAAAATATAAGTTCTAAATACATATACATTTCAATAAGGAATTATAAGTAACAAGAATTTACAACCCATTCAGTGCCAGTCCCAACGGCAGTGCCTGTCAAAGTCGAAATTTCTGTCTGCCTGTCGAAAGTTCACTGCCTATGTGAGGCAGTCTAAACTTCTGATTCGCTTTTTATTAAACACACGCATTTGGCAGACGTAAAACTTTTACTTGTGTAAACTTGTATGTCTGTGTATGTGCCTCGGTGTGTCGATATATGAAAACACTATTTTATGGCCAACTTCCGCCATTAATAAAAATAGACTTGACATACACATTTGTAAGTTTTCTAAGTGAAATTGGAGCTTTGTAGAACAGGCGTGAGGAAAGCGAATAGAAACACAATAAAAAAACAAGCAGGATAAATCTGCTTTGCGATTGTAAAGATCGAATATGGACCAATTCTACAGTAGCAAAAACAAAGCAGCGATGCAAACATGTGTACTTGCGGCACTTGCCTGTCAATAACACAACGAGTGAAGTTTGGTTTTGATGAAACTTTTCAAAAGTTGCCTCATGCCAAGCAAATCCTAAAACTCGTTGTGTAAATACCGTTACATACATATGTAACAACACACTATATTTCATATGTATATACGTATATGTGCATATGTTGGTTTGCGCCATGGCAGACGGGTAAAGCCAGTCGCTTAAGGCACACAGTTCGTATTACCTAAACTGTGTGAGGAGCGTACCATTTGTTTAAACCTCTCTCTCTCCTTGCATATGACAACCACCCTAATGCGCACAAATCGCTATTTATAGTCGAATAAACCAAATATTGCTTTTATATTTTCACTTTCCATTTTTGTTGTCCATTTTACAGAAGTTGCTCTTCTCTTCTCATTTTGGCTGAGTAAGCTTCTGCTCTCCTTTCAAATAGTTGGCAAGCTATGACAGGTATGCCGCACCAATATATGTATGATTGAATTTATTGTCTGCTGTAATAACTGCTGTCAGATTAAAGTTTGAAATAAAAGGTCAATGGCGGATAAAGGCATTATGTGGGTTGTAGCAATCGAAAACACGTGCCCAGAAGTTACAGGAGAAGTTTGAAAGGCACTGGCTGTCTGTAAGCAATATGATGAAGGGTTAAGTTTGTGTATATGATACATTGTTCGACATCACTGATACATACAGTGAAACATATACATATACGTATATAAATAGACCAGAATGTATGTATGTAAGTATTTCTGTGAACTTCAAAGGCGCTAGATCGCGTTGAATCGAAAATATTACGCAAAATCTTACTTTTGTATGGATTTCGTTAATACACAAATAATAATTGTTGGGTTTGTTATTCAGAAATGGAACTTCGCTAATATCAAATTCGGTTGAGGAAAAGGTATGCTACGCAATTTAATTCAACCAAATGGCATCTAACGGGATGCGTTGTAAAGAGGCTCATGAACAAGTTTGACTGCCTTAACTAAAAAATATTTAAATATATTTTTTAAATCAAATACCTAAAAACAAGGTTGCCATGTGTTTGAAGTTCTAATATTAAAAAATGGTCGCATAAGGAAAGACTATAAGAAAAAGTGGTTTACAAAAACTGAGAATACAAAAATTTTTTTAATGAGTGTTGCCAGCTGTTTGAAATTGAAATAAATGGAATTGGTAATATAAAATAGCATACGATAAAGTGATTTAGAAAAATTTACTATGTATTAAAAATATTTTTTTTAAATGCGGGTTGCCACCTGTTTAAAATTTAAATTAATATAATTGGTAATATAAAATAGCGCAAGATAAAGTGATTTAGAGGAACATCAATTTATTTAAAATATTTTTTTAAACTAGGGTTGCCACCTGTTTAAAATTTAAATTCTTATAATTGGTAATATAAAGTAACACAAATGATACAAGTGCTTTAGAAAATCTTACAATATATTAATTGTTTTTTAATGAGGGTTGTCACTTTTTTATGATTTTATAATTCAATGATTTATAATATCATTGGCAATATAAACAAATTAGTACAATATAGGAGTGGGCAAGTAAAAGAGATTTAAACAACTTACGATTCTAAAAAGGGTTGCCATATCTACAAACTTTGACTATAGATAAATTGAAAGGCGTTCAGAAAAATTTATTTTGCTGATATTTCTGAGAAAATTTTATTCAAACATGTGAAATAAAAAATCATGATTACCATATTGCTATTAAAAACAAGTTTTCATATGATCAAATTTGACCCGGACTGGAAACTTTGGAAAAAATTGAAGAAGGAATTTGCTCCACCTCCTGAATGACGATAACATTGAAAATTTAAAGTAACAGTGCTTGAAAATCACCGTGTTGGCAGCAGAGAGATGACAGAGTATCTCAACATCTTTTTAGAAACCGTACAACTAATTTTGGTTAATGTTTTGGATTTGTCAATGCTAACTCTTAACAAAATACGTGAATCTTTTGCTAAACCGGTGTCGAATGAGGATCCTCCATACATCAAATGTATGGTGATGATATGTGGGTTTATGAATATGACGCCAAAACTGTGTTAACACCAAAAAGAACAAAATTCGCTGAAGGAAATGAAGACTATCCCCCCGAAGCTAATAACAAGTGTATGACAATTTGCATAAATTGTGGGCATGCTTATCTCATAGACTCAGGAGCTTAGTTGGAAAGGGTAATAAAAGTCAGTCTGTGTCAATTTCGATCAGATGGTAATTACCGAATTTCTTGTGTACATTAAAATATTACCATTAATAGTTTAGATATCGAAAGCTGAAGAGGAAAGCGAGACGCATTTGCAGACAGAAAAAGAAAGATGCCAAAATGCGTGAGTACGAAGAGTTTGACAAGCTGGCTGACAGGGGTAATGCTTGAAGATTCTACGAAAAGATGCGGTAACTAAAAGATGGTTTCAAGACCGGATCAAACTCTTGTAGAACAGGCAGAGGTGATCTGGTTCTGATGCCCGCAGCATACTGAAATTATGTAGGGAACACTTCTCCACCCTATTGAATGGCAGCCAAAGTATAACAACAGGAGAAGGCGAACCCGATTCCTCAATCGATGACGATGGAGCGGATGTGCCTTTGACTGACCATGAAGAAGTTTGAATAGCAATTATCCGTCTGAGAAACAATAAAGCGGCGGGGATGGATGGATGGATTCCCGCAACTGATAAGAGACTTGCATGAGCTCCTTTATAGAATATGGTCGGATGAAAGAAGGCCGACGTTTGGAATTTAAGTGTGTTCTGCCCAATTCACAAAGGGAAACCCCAAATTCTGTTCAACCACCGTGGAATAAAACTCCTCAACATCGCATATAAGGTTCTATAGAGCGTGCTATGGGCAAGACTGAAGCGCACCGTCAACAAACTGATTGGATCTTATCAGTGTGGCTTTAGACCTGGAAAATCTACAATCGACCAGATTTTCACCAAGCGCCTAATTTTGGAAAAGACGCGTGAAAGGATGATCGACACACATCACCCTTCGTCGATTTCAAAGCTGCACGAAAAGAAGCTGCGCAAGTCACTTATCATCCCAGGCCTGCTATATGCCAAGGACGATGACAAGATCTGATGAATCGACGTTACGAGTTTTCGAGAGAAAAGTTCTGCGAAAGATTTATGGTCCTTTGCGCGTTGGTCACGGCGAATATCGCATTCGATGGAACGATGAGCTGTATGAGATACATATATGACGTCATTGACATAGTTCAGCAAAATACGAGTAAAAGACAGCGGCTACGCTGGCCGTGGGAAGCAGAGGAAGAGGAAGACTTCCACTCCGAAAGAACAGGTGGGGAGAGACTTGACTGCTTAATGAACGAGTCCTATGAATGGAACAGAAAATTTGGTATACGAGTGCTATAAAAACATTTATGACAAAATTCATATTTATATGTTCCTGCGTAAGCTCGCCATCTAAAGTTTCCTATTTATTGTCCTCTTCTCACACAAAAATCGTTAACAAATTTGCGTAATAGCCAAAGTTCTAGTTTATTATATACTTCTTGTTTGCGCCTATCTTAACTTTGAAATAACAACTTTATTTTAATCATAATCAAATACAATATGTTGTCAAAGTAAACTTCTCAAGATGAGTGCAAGGCGCACTTGGCAAAGGCATTACGGCGGATTATACCGGCTTAAACAAATATGTGTCAACAAAGACATCAACTCGGACCGAGTTGTTTATTGTTTATGCTGCTCAACGGCACTCTTTTGTTGTCTCGCCCAAGCAAAGCAAAGCTGAAAGGAAGCAAAGTAAATACGGGAAATCCTTAATCCTTCAAACAATTTATGCATTCCCGCCACACAAATATACTAAGCACATACCCACATGTATATATCGTGCATTTGTATGTGTGTTAGTTAAGTTCGGAGCATGTGCTTAAGGTTAAGAGCGGTCGTGGGTGAGTTGAAGGTAAAGGACGGCGTTTGCTTAACGTAAGTCCTTTAGTGGTTGCTTCCGGTACCTCAGCCGTTGTTAGGTAAGAGGAAAGAGCTTTTGAAGCTTTTATTACCGTATTACGGAATATTAGCCTATTGTTGTTTAAAGTTAAAATTAAATAACCTAAATATATATGTATAATCGTTTAAATACATATTTACTCTCACTAATACTTGCCAAGTGATGATGATACCCATCAACTAGCGGAAATCTCTCAGCAGTGCTTTTTCTTCATTAACTAGAATATTTTTAGAACTATTAAAATTTTTTTCTATTTATTTTAAGCACCTCTAATCACCTTAGATCCGACCCAAATTTCATCTTAAGCGACAATACTTAAAGTGCGATAATCAGCTAGCTACCTTTCGTAGTGAGTAGCTTAAGTAGCTTCATACTATTATATTTATGCTCCGTTATATATAACTGCACAGACGATACATGCCTCTATATGTTTGTTTTGTAAGCGGTAGAGGATTTCCATATATACATACATACATATGTATGCATACAATTGGCCTTAGTGTTGCCGCATGCCGCTGCCACATTGGTTGCCATTGAAAATTGAGCTTTTAGCAGAAGCAAACGGAAGAAAAAAATCGTTTGGGAGCTATAAGTAACAGAAACACTTTCATGCCTCATTACAACAATAACCACTTAAGCCCTTAAAGGTCACGTATACTTACTTATGAATTACACACACAATATGAATTTATGTTCATCCACCCTGAAGGAATATTTATGCATAGATGGATATGACATAGATTCAAAAAAAAAAAAGAAAGAAAAAATCGTAGAAAATGTTAACTTCGACTATACCTATATCCTTTAGATTTCTTATGTGATATAAGGGTACAAGGCGCGTTCTAAGGTAAACAAGAATCTTTTTGAATCTAGCGCATCCTGGTGGCGCCAACTATATGTCGACTGATGCGTTAGAATTTGCTATCTTCATCGATTGTCCAGTGATTCATGACATTTCATTGATTGGAAGTGAAGTTATTGCGTTTTAAATATCAGTATGTTTGTGTTATCATTGCGAAAATGAGCTTCGAATAAAAAACCAACATAAAATTTTGTTTTAAAATTGGTAAAACTTTTATCGAAACGTTTCAATTGATAAAACAAGTTTATGGCGTTAATTGCTTATCCCGTGGCAGAGTGCACGAGTGCTTTCAACGTTTTCAAAGTGGTCCTGAAAACATAAATGACGATCAACATGTGAGCCAATCGAAATCTATGATCACCGGAAATTCCATCGAAACTGTGTGTGAAATCATCAAAAATCAGCCGAAATCATCATTGAAATTCATGGAAATGGAATAGAACATCTCCAAAACAACGATTTATTGCATTTTGACTGAACATTTGGGCTTACGAAAGATGTGTCCACGGTTTGTTTAACACAAATTGACTGACGACCAAAACTTGCTCAGAATACAGCATTCAAAGTACGATTATTTGACCAAAAATCACATTTTAACCATTAACCACTCCCCGTATTCACCTGCCATGGCACCGTGCGACTTCTTCCTTTTTTGTAAAATGCATTTGCCCATGAAAGAAGGTGTTATGCAGACGTTGCCATTCAAAAGGCTTGCACCGGCATACTGGCGGCTATGCATTTGGACCGTGCAAAAAGTGTATTGACGCAGAAGGAGACTATTTTGAATAAAATAAATTGATTTTGCCGAAAAAACCATTTGTTCTGTTTTTTTTTGAAAGTCCTGTTTACTTTTGAACGCGCCTTGTATCTATATATATACATATATATTTATGGTTCCTCCGAGATTTCTAACTGGATGTAACAATCTTCTTGACAGAGTCTGTTGAGGATATAAAAATTGCGAATAAATACATTATAATCATAACAGTTTCAATGTTTCGATATCTCAGGGCTAAAATATAATGGATTTTTCAATAGGGACTCTACAAAAGTAGACCAATTTCTCTTCAGCAAGGTTTGCCATTTCATCATGCAAATATATACGATCGAACAACGAGTCGAAATTATTAAAATTTGCTACCGAAATTCGGAGTCAGTGGTCTCAACTTTAAGAGCGCTACATCCCATTTATGTTCGTCATAATCCTGAAAGATCTACAATTAATCGTCTAGTGAAAAAACTTAAATCCACAGGCACATTACAAAATGTTGCCGAACCTGTGAGACAAATAAGTGCCCGTAGTGTCGACAATATTGCTGCCGCTGGCGCATTAATAGAGGAAGACCCAAATCAGTCTCTCACAAGTCGTTCTCAAGCGTTGGGCATCTCTGTAACGTCGTTGTGGCGAATTTTGCGAAAGGATTTTGGCGTACATCCTTACAAGTTCAAATTGCCGCAAGAACTGAAGCCGCTTGACCACCAGAATCGTCGCATGTTCATCAATTGGGCTGAGCAACAACTTGAAAATGATCCGGACTTTCATCGGAAAGTCATCTTCAGCAACGAGGCTTATATCTGGCTGAAAGGCTTCGTGAATAAGCAAAATATGCATTATTGGTAAGCAGCAACTCACAGGTACTCCATGAGTCACTATTGTATCCCGAAAAAATTACGTCATTGGGCCGTACTTCTACCGTGATAATCAAGACCGGCACTTTACTGTGAATGGGAATCGCAATCGCTCAATGATAATCAAAAATTTTTGGCCCTAGTTGGATGATATGAACTTGGACAATATGTGGTTCCGACAGAACGGTGCCATAAGCCACACAGCGAATGTAATCGATTTATTGAAAACCAGTCAAAAATCTTTGATATGTTATTTGTTCAAATTATATTATATATTTTAAAAAAGGTGGCAATGCTTTGCAAAAATATTTCCGACAAAATTTTTTTCCCACTTTTTTTCTTGCTGAATGTCTATAATACTATAATACTATTTTTCATTTATTTTGTTGGCTTAATTTAATAAAAATATTAAACAGGTGGCAACAAGGTATAAAAATATTAGCGGCGGAAATCTTTCCTAATACATTTAAGCTTAATGTCTTTAACATAATATGTAATATATAATGTTGTTTTGTTGATTTAATTTAGTAGAAGCATTAAATTTATTAAACAGCTGGCAACCCTTTATAAAAATATTTGCGCCGGCAATCTTTTTTAATATTTAAATTTAAATATTTAAGTTGTTGTCTTGGTTTAACTCAGTAGAAAGATTAAACAAAAAAATATTTTCAATATTTCTGAAAAAATTTCAGCTGCAATCATTTTTAAATAAATTTAGTTATATGTATAGCGAATTATAATTTATTAATTTTTTTATTATTTTATTTATTTATAAAAGGCTTATACAATGTTAATAACATATGTATGTACAACCTAAAACATGCAGCGCTAGCTTCAGAGGCTATCAGCTGATTTATTAATTTACTGGATATAACAATTTGGACAGGTGGCAACACTTCCAACCTCAGCGGTGTTTTTAGAATCATAAAAAAGAAATATTATACTAAAAAATTAAAATTTATTGATTTAATTGAAATAAAATTTTTAGAAAGGTGGCAACACTTCCACCCTCAACGGTATTTTAAGAATCACAACAAAAAAGTAGTATACTTAAACAATTATTATTTAATAATTTAATTGAAATAAAATTCTTGAACAGGTGGCAACACTTCCTATGCCAGCGGTTTTTTAGGAATTACGTTAAAAATATATTATATTTAATAAATAATTTGTTTTTATATTAAAAAAATTTTAATTTTTTTATGAAATTTTCCCTACTGGGCATGTATCAGTGCTTCTACGCATATGTATTTAAATGCATATTCCTATTTCAGCGCTGTGACGAAGAGTGAGACCAATTAGAAACGTGCGCGTGCAGGCCATTATGTGGCAAATAAAGCAAAATAGAGGCGAAATCATTTGAATGGCTTATAAATTATGATAAAACTGCTTTTTATGGAGCCATGCCCAAATAACCTCGTATTAAGCACAGATAAAACAAATAAATAAAGAGGCGAAAGTTTTGACAATCTCAAACTACAAAACCGCACATACCATCAAAGCCTGTTTACGTGAAATCTGCAAGCGTTAAAATACCTCGTCTACAGTTACAGCTACGGAATACAGTTAGCCACGTCAAGGACTGCGAAAATAAATACAAGTTTATAGCTGCCGCACTATTGCGGATAGTCAAGCAATAAAATTTCAAAGCAAAGTTCGCAGAAGGGGTGGGGGGTTTTAGCGATAAACAGCGCAGTAAACTATTTAGTATTTAGGCAATTTTAAGCAGCAGAAGGTCATTATTATTGCTTAGGATTGCACAAATAATAATTTTTTAGGTTTTTCAGGCATTACGTATAAAAGAGTAGGAAAAAAAATTTAAATCTCACTAGATTTTAACTGAAAAAAATTACCCGAAAATTTACCCAAAAACTTACCTAAAAGTCATTTAATTCAGATACTTTTCTATAAATAAGCAAATTTTAATGAAAAAGGTCCAAGTCTCATTAAAAGTCACAGTTAATTACTTGAGCCGTAATTTTAAATCGACATGTTTAATGAAGTGTGAACCTTGAATGGTTGAATGAAATAGGAAAATCCCGATTGGCTGGTATTTTCACAGGCACCAGCAGAAAAAAAATGTGAGAAAAAGAAAACCGAAAGAAAAATGTTTTGGAAAATTCGCGCTTAGTTTCTCTTCTCATTTTGCATATGTTGACAATTTCAAATGCTTTACAAACATCAACACATACATACATGCATATAAGTAAATAGGTGTGTGTGTGTGAGCGCAGGCGCGAGTTCAATGGCTGTGACGAATGTGCTTGAATTCATGAAAAGTGGCGGCGAAGCGCAAAAGAAACGAATAATTTGACAGTGAGTCCTTGTAACTGATTTGCATATTCAATCTACTTATGTGGTTGTGCGCGCCAAATACATATGGAAACCAAATATCGGGTGTAGCATGTTGAAAAATTAGGGTGAGCCTGTGTTGTCGAAAAAATAAAAAAAGTCAGATTTTTTGCTTATTATTTGTGAGTGTAAAATCGTGACAAATTCGAGATAAACATTCACAAATTTGTCAAAACTGTTGATAAACTGGCAATATAGATATCAAGGTTTGATCCCAAGGCGAAGATCACAGGAATCCTACTTGAATGGCTATAGACTGGTTCTTTGTCATACCCAAAACTCTTATCTTTGGTTCAAAACCTGTATATGTAGGCAAAGTTAATCACAAACCTGTTGAGGATACTAATTTTGATTCCAGCTATGTTAACTGGATGTCTTTTGTATGAGAACTCAGTTATTTCAACAGTAGTCTTTTGAAATTTGGTTTCAATCCAGGAGAATAATGAAGGTTCATACTATCTTACCTTTTTCCAGATCATTTGGATAGCTGAAGTCTACTAAAACAAAGACACAGACAGAGAAAACGAATTTAAGATGTTTCACGAAGCATTGGTTTTTTTCTTTAAAACTTTGAATAATTGCATTTTTATAGATAATCAAAAAGAAAATCTTCTTAATTGTCTAGAGATAATGATTTTCTGTAAAGTATAAGGTAATCTTTATTTGGTATTATGTAGTTCCAATCAGTACGTCAACTTTATCCTGATCGAGTGTTATATATGACCTTACTCGCTATCTTGGGTTAGTTGTTGTTATATTTATCGGGTCATCAATGGGATCCTGTAGTGTTTCTTTTACAGCCCCTGCTACTTCCTCTTTTATTTTAAGTGAGTCGAGGTCTCTAATCTCTAAGTAGCCTTTGATTTAAGGTCGGCAGATTCTTGAAGGGTGCTGTTTAGTGCCTCGCACAAGCTGGATTATGTGGCCTGTCCCTTTTCTAGCTCTTATTGTACGGCCCCAGCTCTTCTTTTGCGAATCCCTCTGATTGTCATTTGGGCCTATTATATGCTCTCAAACTGATATCTATGTTCTTCCTTTGCTCTCTCTCTTTTGCAATTTACCTTCTTCCATGCAAACGGAGTTTATGTTCATAGCCGAACGAATGAGGAGCTTGTCTCAACTGAACCTGTACGGCCAAAAAATTGTGGCGACGTGCATTGAACGTACTGAAGACCTGCCAGAGGAGGTGAGAAGAGTATTAGCCTGCCAGCCATTCAGATGAGCGCTTGCCCAGCGTTTTTGTCGACGTCTGCGCACGTTTGGTGCTGGTCGCTGTGTTATTACCTCTTCGCTTTGTGGCATTCCTCTCATCTCGTCAAAATGAGACTATTGTGACACAAAATAGCTTCCCTTCTTGTATTCCTTAATTGCTTTAAGTTTATTTGTCACATCGAAAGCAACTCTCTCTGGTAAGGCCATAAGAACCTACTGGTTTTTCAACTACCTTAGAGTCCCAAAATAGCTGACTAGATTGCCAAAACCATAAATCACTTTCTTCTAAGTGCCACCCTAAATGTTTAATGTGCAAGTGTGTGTTATATGTGTGTGTATGTGTGCAGCCCTACATAAGTGTCAATATGGATTTATTCAAGTTTAAATGGAATATTTAAATGTATTTAAACTTTTGTCGAGGCAAACCAGTTTTCAACGGTTTTTCCATTTTAAGCCGAAGTGACAGAGTAATTGAATATTAAAGAAATATATTTAGCTAAGCCAAACTTAAATGTTATTTTGGAATACTATGGAACGGAAATCGGTTGTCAAATTATGTACTTTTCACTTTAAGGTATTTAAAAGCAATGAGCACATAGGGATTAGGGGTACATGTGAATCGATTTTACCAATTTCTGGGAGCAGAATATATTATGGTGTAAGCATTGGCCGAAGATCCAGCATACAGTAATTTAAAGTAAAAAAGTCACTGTTTGCAGTGTTTGGGGCTGAGTTAACTTTTGAACGGATTTCCCCATATTCGGCGCCGACCTACAATATAACTTCAACAATAACTGTAAGACAATATGATCACTTAATTTTGTTAAGCTATCTCAGCAGGATGGAGCCATATGTTAAAGTTCAAGCAAGTGAGGAAAGTTCTATGAGCGCCATTCACTTGGGAGTGGCCAGAAACGATTCTTTTACATATGGCTCAAGCAGCTTACGACTTTTGGTCTTAGACCAAGTATCCTCTGGGCATACAAAGAACATCCGTTTGAAGGCGAGATAAAGTGAAAAGGCGAAGCACCTCCCTCCCCAAGGTTGTGCGCTGGGCTTGGGACCCGCCACTTAAAAAACGCTACCAGTGAAAGAAGAAGGCTGATATCATCGCCATGGCCATATAAAGCAGCGGAAATTCGGTTCCGGGATTCGTGGTGGGAGAGATACTCCGTCGCCGAATATTGGCATTCCCTCGTTGGATGAACGTCTAGTCATAATTCGCATCAAGCGGTAGAGAAGGATGATGTGACCAAAGACGTCTTCCATGAACGCCTTTAGCGCACCTATGAGCTCACGCCACGATTAACGACAGGGTGCAAAGAAGGTAACTTTGGCACAGCGGTCGGGAAATTCAGCCTCCATGAGGAAATATCCTCAAACAGGTTGAGGCTGATCGACTTCGCCTGGGCTCAAAATATGGCTATCTGTGGTACTAGATTCCAGCATAAGAAAATTCAGCAAGCTACCCGGCTGCCTCCGGATGGAAAAGTCTCCAACTAGAACTAGAACGATCATGTTGTGATAGAAGGAAGACACGTATCCAGTGTTATGGACGTGCGTACGCTCCGAGGTCCCAATATCGACTCGGACCACTATCTTGTTGCAGCCAAGTTACGAACTTGCCTCTGTGCAGCAAAAAACGCATGTCACAAAACACAAGGAAGGTTCGACGTCGGGAAGCTGTAATCACAACATACATCCGAACAGTTTTCTACTCGACGTGCACTCCTGCTCTCTGAGAGCACTCATCAGCAACTCAGTATAAGGGAACTGTGAGGCGGCACTTCAAGCTCCTTACGTACAGCTGCAATCGAAACTATTGGTTTTACATCCATCCTACAGTTGACCTTTGGAAAACACTAGAGAAGGTACTGAACCGATGTTAATCATTTTTAGTGCCAGAGCTTATTTAGCACTCACGAGCTTCATTTAATTAAGATATCTCAAACATCTCCGATAAGGAGAAGGAGCAAACAAGGCGGTACAGAGGTCCGGCACTCGAAGTGTAACCAATTAAAAAAACCATAAATTCGGTTTGGAAAATTATTTTTATTTAATTTAAAGTACAAAATGTGTGAAAATAATCATTAATTCAGGACCAATTTACTTTTGCTCGATATGTCCACCTTTTGCCCTAACTATGGCCTTGAGACGGTGAAAAAACGAATCGCAAGCTGCCCGAATGTGACTTGCCGGTATTTTGGGCCACTCACGGACAATCGCTGTCTTCAGCACCTGACTGCTTTCGGCCAAGCATTTGAAGTTGCTGCTTCGGTGTGAGATCATGGGCCTTTTGGAACTTGTAATGCTTGACCTTGAGCTCATTTTTCAATATGCGTCGGATGCTGCGGTCGGATATTTTCAGTTCTTTAGCCATTTGATTGGCACTTCGTCGTGGATTTCGCTCAAGTCGCTTCTTCACTTTGCGAACCATCTCACGTGACGGTGCAGTCTTTTGATGACCACCTCCATTTTGTTTTGCGAGGCTACCATTGTAACGAGTGATGATGCGACAAATAAAAACTTTATTCACAGTAAGGTGTTTGAGCTCACGAACAATTGCTGGCTGTGATTTTCCAGCTAAATAGAAAGCAATCACACTATTACGTTTGAGTTCCATTGCTGATCACTTTTTTCGAGTGTCGGACCCTGTATTAATCTTAGCATGGCTGCATTTTTTAATAATTAATTCAAATAATTGCTTTAATAAATTAATTACTTTGAAAAAGAAATTAAGTTGAAATTATTTTGGCAGTAATTCCATTTGAAATATGCACTTAATTTGCACAATTAACCTCTCTGCAGCACTAGAACACTTCATTCAACCACTAACATTTGCTTTATTTTCCAACGCACAAAACGTGAATGTAACGGCAACTGTACATACATTTGTGTATAATTGAACTACTCAACACCCACCTCTAGACATTTGTGCATTTCACATGCAACACTGCTAGTCAAACAAATTAGAAACACAAGCGCTGTGGAGGCGTTGATTACCACGCAGTAATTGAATATAGTAGCACTATGCAGAAGCGTCGAAGCTGCAACTGCAATGCTAATAATTGCATTACATTCATTTGTAATTTTCTATTTTTAAATATTTCAGCGTCTGTGTGTGTTTGTATGCGCATAACAGTAGTCTACCTACGAGTTTGAATACTCCTCTGTTGCTACTCGGTTTCTATTTTTATAGCTTTGCATAACTCTAATTAGTACTGAAAATATTTCAAAAATTTAGAGTAAATATTTTTTTTGTTGGTGTAGTATTTTTAAATTTAAATTTGTAGTGGCATTTTTAAATTTTGTTAAGGTTTGAATATAAGGACATATCCTAAACTTTCATAGGTATGAATGGAGAAGGCCTACGAAAACAAGAAAAAACGTTAACTTCGGCTGCACCGAAGCTAATATACCCTTCACAGGTGCATTTATTTTAGTAACTATGTGTTCAGTTTGTATGGAAGCTATATGCTATGGTTAACCGATCTGATCATTTCTTCGGAGATTACATTGTTGCTTTAGAAAATTATTTACTCCAAATTTCGTGAATATATCTTGTCAAATGTGAAAGTTTTCCTTACAAGAACTTGATTCCGATCATTCAGTTTGTATGACAGCTATATGCTATAGTTAACCAATCTGAACAATTTCTCCGGAAATTACAGTCTTGCCTAAGAAAATAACCTGTGCCAAGTTTTGTGAAAATACATTGTCAAATGTGAAAGTTTTCCTTACAAGAACTTGATTCCGAGCATCTAGTTTGTATGGCAGCTATATGCTATAGTAATCCGATCTGAACAATTTCTTCCGAGATTAGATTGTTGCCTTAGAAAATAATCTGTGCCAAGTTTTGTGAAAATACATTGTCAAATGTGAAAGTTTTCCATACAAGAACTTGATTCCGATCATTCAGTTTGTATGGCAGCTATATGCTATAGTAAACCAATCTGAACAATTTCTCAGGAAATTACAGTCTTACCTAAGAAAATAGCCTGAGCCAAGTTTTGTGAAAATGCATTGTCAAATGTGAAAGTTTTCCATACAAGAACTTGATTCCGATCATTCAGTTTGTATGGCAGCTATATGCTATAGTAAACCAATCTGAACAATTTCTCAGGAAATTACAGTCTTGCCTAAGAAAATAACCTGTGCCAAGTTTTGTGAAAATACATTGACAAATGTGAAAGTTTTCCATATAAGAACTTGATTCCGATCATTCAGTTTGCATGGCAGCTATATGCTATAGTTAACCAATCTGAACAATTTCTCCGGAAATTACAGTCTTACCTAAGAAAATAGCCTGTGCCAAGTTTTGTGAAAATACATTGTTAAATGTGAAAGTTTTCCATACAAGAACTTGATTCCGATCATCCAGTTTGTATGGCAGCTATATGCTATAGTTAACCAATCTAAACAATTTTTCCGGAAATTACAGTCTTGCCTAAGAAAATAACCTGTGCCAAGTTTTGTAAAAATACATTGACAAATGTGAAAGTTTTCCATATAAGAACTTGATTCCGATCATTCAGTTTGTATGGCAGCTATATGCTATAGTTAACCAATCTGAACAATTTCTCCGAAAATTACAGTCTTACCTAAGAAAATAACCTGTGCCAAGTTTTGTGAATATATCTTGCCAAATGTGGAAGTTGTCCATACAAGAACTTGATTCCGATCGTTCAGTTTGTCGTTATAGTGGTCCGATATCGGCAGTTCCGACAAATGATCAGCTTCGTGAAGAGAAAATGAGGTTTGCAAAATTTCAAAACGATGTCTTAAAAGCTGAGGGACTAGTTCGTATATATACAAACAGACGGACAGACAGACAGACGGACCTGGCTAAATTGACGCAGCTCAACATACTGATCATTTATATATATATACTTTATAGGGTCTCCGACGCTTCCTTTTGGGTGTTACAAACTTCGTGACAAATTTAATATGCCCTGTTCAGGGTATAAAAAAGAAGAATCAGTCACGCCATCTATCGGACTAATAACTTAGGAACATTCGTTAGAGTACCACTTAGCGTATCTAAGGTTAATTTTGTCTCAGATTATTTCAGGGTTCCTTCTACAATAATTCCCAGAACTTCTGAAAAATTCGAAGAAAAACCTCTGCTCTTAAACAGCTATTCTAACACTGGAACAGCATTAAGATCTTCACGTTATTAGGACATTCTGATATGTCGAGAAAATCATATAATACAACTCACTGCTTTTTATTTCTGCTAAAGATACTTGTACATAAAGTAATAATAGCATTATAAAACATTTAGGTAAATCGAACACCTGCATGCCGGGCTAAGTAATAGAATTACAATAACTACAAGCTCATTGCTTGATTTTTCCGCTACTTTGCATACCTTTAAAGATGATGCCACAACAAATTGTCGCCGGTGGCCACATGTTTTTGTTTTTTTTTTTTTTGCTGGCACTGCACCCGCATTAAACCCAGTGCACGTAGGTACTATTTACATAACCCACCCAGTGTGTTGGCGCCAGCGTTCGTCATTGTCCTCATTCGATTGACTGGCGGATTCACCTCATAATCGTCAATGTCGCATCAACAAAACGCCGACGAAGGACATTGTGCCATATTTGTGTTGGCGTCGCCGAGGGCACGTAAATGGGCGGCAGACGTGGGTCTCCGAACACCAGCCGCGTGATAATGTTCCAGCGCAGTGCAGGGTTGGCGGTTGGGGAGTAGGTGCTTTGGATGCTTGTATGGAATCACTGCCGTTGCAAATGTGCACAGGGTCGTTGTCCAACTTACTTGATGTGATTGAGTGACTCAATGTTTGTTTTTATTTGTTGGACTGTTGTTTGTTGTGTACAGTGGGATCTCCCATATGTAGAAGCCGGCACCGATGAGACTTGCCATTGTGTAGAGAGCAGTCGAGTCGGTATATGTTTAATGAAAGGCAAATATGTTTGTTGCTTAAAGTTGGGATTGTCCAAAGAAGAAATATTTTCTAGGGATATGAACAGCTAAATTATTCGGTTTTGGGATTAGTGAGAGCTTATTAGTTTATAACTATATAAAGAGTACCTTGGAGCTTCATCTGCTTGAGTACCTTGAAACAGTTTTCGAAGTGAATCTCAATGTTAATGATATTTGAGATGGAGGATGATGATTGAGGACGAATGCAAGCCGAAGAGTTTTAATATTGATGCGCGTCGTTAGCAGTCAAAGTGGAATTATTCCTGGCGCCACGAATATAAACCTGTTTACATAACCCAACCAAACCTTGTACACGGAAAGCTGAAATTAATTACTCGGGATCCCCATGGTTGTTACGTAATAGGCTGCACAAAGCGTGCCACAGCATGAAATATTCTCCCTCCCTTTTGTTTAATCGGAAGGTTGTGCTCAATAACACGTCGACTTCGCATGAAAGAGTTAATTTTTATCTTCAAAACCTCATAGTAGAGTTGAAAGGTAAGAGTCAGGAAATCAGATGTTAGATCGTTGATTGAGACAAGATATCCGTACCCGAAAGATACTGTGCAACGAGAACGGACTTGTCAACCGAATCGCTTAGGTGACAGTCGGGTATTCGTCTTCTTCTTCTTTATCCACCTGGTCTTTTCAATGGAGTGGAGGTAATCTTCTTCCTCTGCTTCCCCCGGCGGGTACTTCGACTCTCAGAACTCGAGTGTTTTCATCTGTCTCTTAATTCGCTGAACTATATCAATGGCGTCGTTTATTTCGTACAACTGCGGTATTCGCCGTTGCCGTGGAAAAGATCACAAATCTTCGGCAGAAGATTTCTTTCGAAAACTCGTAACGTCGACTCATCAGTTGTTGTCATCGTCCAAGCTTCTGCATCATATAGCAGGACGGGAATAATGCGTGACTTGTAGAGTTTGGTTTTTGTTCGACGAGAGAAGACTTTATTTCTCAATTTCCTACTTAGTCCGAAGAAGCACATATTGGCAAGAGTCATTTGCGTTGAATTTCGAGACTGACGTTGTTGATGATGTTAATACTGGTTCAAAGAAAAAAAAATTATCTACGACTTCGAAGTTATGACTGTCAACAGTGACATGGGAGCCAAGTCGCGAGTGCGACAACTGTTTGTTTGATGACAGGAGATATTTCATCTTGCCCTCGTGTGCTAGAGTTGGGTCTTCCGAAACGTAACAAAACCGGATTAATAGCTGAAAAAGTAATCTCTTGCGCAAGTCTCCGGTCTAAAAAATTTAATATCTATTTACGAGGTGTGTTCCAAAGTAAACAGGACATTAAAAAAACAGAACAAATGGTTTTTTCGGAAAAATCAATTTATTTTTTAAAAAGACTCCTTCTGCTTCAATACAGCTTTTTGCACGGTCCAAAAGCATGTCGAACGAGTGTCTTAGCTAGTTGGCAAGCCTTTTGAATGGCCTCTATGTCTGCATAATGTCCTGTTTACTTTGGAAATCACCTTATATACATAGCTCATGGGTTCTGAAACAGTTCCACAGTTCTTATTCGGAATATTAATCCTGCCAGCTGTTGAAAAAGTAGCTACTTTTTTGTGGTTATTTAAGCGAACTTTTATGGGTCGCCTCGTAAATAATACAATTAAGCGAAATGCCCGGAAGGAAAGTGTGCGAGAATATTTCGTTTCATCAACTTAGCTGCAACATTTTGTGGCGCGGCACACAACACTTACATACACGACACATCCATATAATATTTTATGAGTAATGCGGCAGCAATTAACGGTCAATGCACGTTTTGGTTAGCCACTTGTTGCTCCATTGGCTGACTGCGACGCTTGTGTACTGCTTAATGACTGTGTTTAGTACTTAACGCTTGCTGTGTCGCGTCGCGCCATG
Source organism: Bactrocera tryoni (assembly GCF_016617805.1). Taxonomy (NCBI): domain Eukaryota; kingdom Metazoa; phylum Arthropoda; class Insecta; order Diptera; family Tephritidae; genus Bactrocera; species Bactrocera tryoni. The sequence continues at coordinate 11,027,554 of NC_052502.1, read as the reverse complement.
CAGCCAGCATGCTTTTATATATTTCACGTATCGTTGTTGTTGTTGAATTACTTTTCTCCTTGTCATTCACCCGGCGCTGACATTGTGGGCTTCCTTGCCAACGCCGGGACTTTCTTTTGATCCACTGCTGCTGTCCGACCGACCACTGACCGGTCGACCAATCGTCCAGCCAAGCAACTAACGGACTGAGCGCCGCTGCCACCCTAGCTGACGCTAAGTTTGCTGATGTCGGTAATGGCGAAATTTTATGTGATTTCAATCATAAAAATTATACGAGCGCATACTCAATTACGGCAAGTCTGCACTTAGCCGGAACACATGGACACCCATGGCTACAGCACAATACTTTGTGTAACGGTTTATCGGTGTATCCACACGCGCAGATGGCAGAAATTTTTTACTGACATCGGAGTGGTGGAGTCGTAATGATTTGGTGACTAAGGCTAGTTCTCATTTCAGAAATTTTTGTGCTGTGATAATGTAATAAGCTAATATCCTTATGAGGGTATGAAATCTTCGCTGGAATGTTGGACGTTGATGGTAATTTGATGCTTCTAGAATAATTATGACTTTACTTTAATTTCCAAAAGCACATTTAAGCATAGCACTCCTAAAATGTTGTTTGTTTAACTTCTCTTCCTTACAGAAGTCGAGCTCAAGGAGCGTCTAGTTGCCGCTGTTAAAAAGGAGGTCAAACAGCTGATGGAAGAGGCTGTCACCAAGAAATACATACACGAAGAAAGCAGTTCGGTAATACAGTTATGCGCCGCCGTCGAAGCTTGTTTGAGTCAGGGTTTGCGTCGACGTGCTTTAGGTTTATTTAAGACCTCCTCCACAACAGCTTTGCTACATAAAATCGCCAAAACCTGTGAAGATGCCGAATGTATTAGCAAGAAAGTGTTGGAAATCGAAGCAGCCGATCCAAGTAAACGTTCATCATCTAGTAGTGATAGTGTAAATCGTCCGCCGATGTTGAAAAAGGGTAGCAGCACTTCGGTCACGACGATGAGTTTAAGCGGTTCCAATATCACGATGGCGTCAATGAAGTGAGTATGGTTGAAGTAATGATAGTAGAATTAGGTATATAGCATACTTTTTGATGTCTTGACCATAAACCTCTCTCTCTAAATATGATATCTAGTCAAGCACTCGAGGCTCTCTGGCAGGTTAGGTTAAATGGCTGACTCCTCAGCATAGACTTTTCGTACTCAATTAAGTAATTCCATAGTTGCTCAGCCACGGCTCCTAGATGAGGACAACGTCCGCTCCATACCGTTCCAGACAGAGTATAGGTTTGCGGAAGACGCCTTAGCATGCTGGAGATTAGCCTATACTATTAAGGCTTGTTCAGTGCCCTCCTCCTTAACGTTCCGCTCCTCCTCGAACAGCCGTTCTAAACTGAAGACAGATTTGCTAATTGACGATCCACCCATATTGTTTGCTGGGTTCAAGAAGACCTGGATTATCTCCACGGTCCGTAGGTCGTCTCCTTCTTTCTCATTCATTATATTAGTATTTACAGTTACCGTACCGGCATCCGTAATTAAGCTTTTTAGAGCGACCTACTCAAGTCATGGCTTATTACCCCCTCGAACTTCTTGAGAAGACTGAGGAACTCCGCGTTGAGCAGTTTTGGCGCTGGCCAGTAAGGTTCGTCGGTTCATAACGCGAGGTTGATCACTTTATAACAATCTATGTAGCTTTCAAGAAGCGAAGTTAGCTGAGTTTTTGTTAGATTTTGTCGAACTTGTAACTCCAGAAAGTAATCTACCCATTACATAGATCCGATAGATATTATAAAATCGTAGTATCCGACTCGTCAGCTGCTTCATATAGTTATCCCAAATTCGATGAAAGTCTCTCTACTTTATTTTGGTATGATAACGTAAAAAACGAGGGAGGCCTAAATAGGAAAAGGAAGAGGCAGAGAGTGATAGAGTAGTTTCGGAAAGATTTAGGCATATAACGAGGTACAGATATACAATAAATATATTCGTTTCTTAACTAGATACCTATGGATCCGCTTGGCTTTGTTCGAAAAGAAGTTGGCTAAAATAATTGAATACTTAGTGGCCAACGCTAGTACTTATTACGATCGCGACTCACTTGTAGCAGACTCAGACTATGGCTCCATATTGAGTTCGCTTTTGGTTGGACCATGTGCGTTGGAGTTTACACGAGCCAAAACTGCCGATCACTATTGGACCGATCCGCACGCTGACGAACTGGTTAGTAAATCAAATATCTATGATTTCAAATTATTGGAAATATCTGCTCCCCCACAGGTTAAACGCCACCGCATCAGTTCGGGACGTCGTTCTTCCTCAACTTGCTCAAGAGCACCAATTTTAAATTTCAAACGTAGTCTAAATACCAGCACAGACGATTGCACCACCGCCGCAGGCTTCAAATCCATAGCTTCTACTACAGTGGCCAAAGATTACGTTGAGTCGTTGCATCAAAACTCCAGAGCCACACTGTTATATGGAAAGAATAATGTTTATGTGGTGCCGGTAAATAAATGCTAATGATTTATAATATGAAAGCTTAATTTCTAATTCTTTCAAAAATCGTAGAAAGACGTAAATGAGAAAATGCCCGGTTACTTGAGTCTACATCAACATGTGCAGACGCTCATCATTAAGTGGACGCCGAATCAACTCATGAACGGCTACAATGAGGAGGAGGAGGAGGAGAATGAGGAACAGGATAAGGAGTCATACTGGGCCTATGCACTCAATATCAATGTAGATGAGATTGTGTACGTGCATTGCCATCAGAATCGTGGTGAGGATAGTGGCGGCATTATAGTGTTGGTCGGGCAGGATGGTGTGCAACGTCCGCCGATACATTTTCCCGAAGGTGGACACATGCAACAGTTCCTAAGTTGTTTGGAGACAGGCTTACTGCCGCATGGTCAGCTGGATCCACCGCTTTGGTCACAACGTGGCATTGGCAAAATATTTCCATGGCCGAAGAGTGTACGCAGGCGTATTTTACCCTCAGTCATGGAATCGTTTGATGAGACCCCAATTGATTATGTCTTTCGCATTGTGAGCAAAAGCAAACATGAGGAGTTTGGTAAGGTCTTCGGTGTTATTAATAGACTGAAAAATATTTCATGACATATTTTTTACTGTTTTCAGCTGCTACTCATTCCATACTGGACTTTGTGCGCAGCACTCCACGTCGTGCGCAATTGAGCAGCTGTTCAACAACTGGATCGAGTGATTGCTCTAGCAAGAGTCTCTCTATGGATCAGCATCCGCTGGAATCTCCATTGGTAAGTAAATCCTTAGCTTTACAAATGATGTTGATAACGTTTTTTGGACTGGGAATACTTGACCTTAATATTTAAGCTCCATGTGTGGAAACCCAAAGCTGTCGGTCTTCACAGCCAAGCGTTTTGAGTGAGGATCCACTTAAATATTTTATAAGAATCAGTATTCTTCCCTCAAAACTACAGGGTCTAATGATGTGCTGAAGATCGTCCTGTAAATTTGACTACTCCACGTCTTTTTCTGCAGGTCCAGACAAAACAAAACACGAGTATTGAGATGGTTTGCTCAACAATGAGAAGACAAATAATATCGAGAGCATTTTATGGTTGGCTGGCCTACTGCCGACACTTGTCAACAGTACGCACTCATCTCTCAGGGTTGGTAAATGGACGCATAACACCGGAATGTAAGTTGAAAAACAGTGCTCATGTCTTTTGTCTTTTAAAACATAACCTTACCACTTCGTTTAGTAAAAGCCGATGAGGATGGGCTAACAAAAGAACGCTGGGAAGCTTTAAATGTCAATGGTGTTGTTAAAAACGAAGTAGACGTCTATCGGCTTGTGTATTTTGGTGGGGTGTGCCCAGAACTGCGAAAGGAAATATGGCCGTATCTGCTTGGACACTACAGGTTAGTCTTCAAAAACAAAATACCAACTAAACAGTTTCTAAAGTGTTGATATTAACAGTTTTGGCTCGACACCAGAGGAGCGACAGAAACAAGATGAGACCTGCAAACATTACTACGAGACGACAATGAGCGAGTGGTTGGCAGTGGATGCAATTGTACAGCAAAGAGAAAAGGAGAAGACGGCACGTGCTGTGGCCAAACTGAGTTCGGGTAGCAATAGTGGCAATGATAAGACTGTGCGTGCCGCCTATATTGACGAGGGTGAATTAGAGAATGAAGTTTTCGAAGATATATCTGATATCTCGGATCCTGGTGAGTTAGAGTACGACGAAGAGCAACAACGGCAAGCACAAGTCGAGGCAGCAACAGGAAATGGACAAAATTACCTAACCGTCAAACCCATACCACGTGCTATGAAGACAAGCACAGACTCGGGAAATGTAGACGAAACAATGGAGGATGAGGATGAAGAAGACATGGTAAATAAAGATAGCTACAGACCAAAAGAAGAAGATACGTTGCCAAAGGAGCAGGTCACTGATGCGGGCGTCAATGAACCAATTTCGAATAAGAGCAACAAAAGCGAGCAAATGCCAGCTGAAGCAACTGACGAGTGCACACAACCCGGCCAGAGCGAAAAGACCTCACCATCTTCGTCTTCATATGAAACGGTTGGCGCTGGTTTTGGCTATACTGAATTGAATCTGCATACATCAATATCGGCAAATTTGAATTCCACCGAAGAGCGAGATAAGAGCGTGCTGAGTCCAGAGTTTTTGAGTGCGGACGACTTGCCAGCACAACTTGACGTTGCCGACGAAGTTGAGCGTGAATTGACAACAGTAGAGGCGAATGTTGCTGGTCGACCTTCGGCTGTTATTGTAACAAATGCTTCCATTGATGTGGCAAATTGGCTGCCGGACGTAAAATCGGAATGCGAACAGATGCCAACTTTATTGGAACAAGGATCTATGGAGGCGCATGCGGAAGTTGCTGCTGTGAGTAGTAGCTCTTTTATGGATGCATTACAGGAACCGAAATCGGCATGCGTTTCACCGGCAAGCTCGAATGGTGGTGTTTATAGTGTAAGTTGATTATATGACCAAGAGAAGTTAAAAAATTCGGGGTCTAAATAACTTTTTAAGTCACTGTAGTATATTTGACATTAGAGAATGAGTTTTAGAAGAGTTTAAGATCATTTAGAGAAGTTTAAGATCTTCTAATAGCATGCTCGCTTAGAGCAACTGATTCTAATTTAATTATTTTTCATATTTTGTTCTTGATTTCACTATTTCAGAGCGAATTGCTGGAACAATTCGGATTGAACCTACATCGCATCGAAAAAGATGTGCAACGCTGCGATCGAAATTACTGGTATTTTGCCAACGAAAATTTGGACAAACTCAGGAATGTTATATCCACGTAAGCGCTTCTAGTTTAGTCTGACTTCTGCTTTGATTAAAAGATTTCTGTCTTTTTGTATAGTTATGTGTGGGAACATTTGGACGTCGGCTATATGCAGGGCATGTGTGACTTGGTCGCACCATTGCTCGTAATATTCGACGATGAGTCTCTCTGCTATAGCTGCTTCTGCAAGCTTATGGAGCGCATGATCGAGAACTTTCCGAATGGCGGCGCCATGGACATGCACTTTGCGAATATGCGGTGAGTGAAATTGCCCCCTCCTTAACAATTGTAGCACAAAATTGAACTCTCAATCAATATTACAGTTCGCTCATACAAATTTTGGACTCGGAGATGTACGACCTAATGGATTCGAACGGCGACTACACACATTTCTATTTTTGTTATCGTTGGTTCTTGCTCGATTTCAAGCGTGAGTTGGTCTATGATGATGTCTTCGCTACCTGGGAAGTCATTTGGGCGGCAAAGCATGTGGCCTCCAGTCATTTCGTGCTCTTCCTCGCTCTAGCGCTACTGGAGACTTATCGTGACATAATATTGTCGAACAGCATGGATTTTACGGATGTCATCAAGTTCTTTAATGGTAAGCCGTTTGTTTGGTTTGCTGTTCTGAGCTAACTTAATACTGTTTAACTATTTTCAGAAATGGCCGAACGTCATAATGCCCAAGCGGTGCTGCAATTGGCACGCAGCTTTGTCTTGCAGTTGCAAATGATAATCGAAAATAAATAAATTATTTACTGTTGTTGTTAAGTTAAGGTAATCATCGCATGAAGTTTAGTAAATGAGTGAAACGAGCGCCAACTGACAGTGGCTTCCAAAAGTAAAGTTACTATAGCGAAATGAGATATATTGATATTTGCAGAGGCAAATATGAATATTTAGAATTATCTAAAAAAGACATATAAATCATTTTCTGCACTTAATACTTTAGTAAAATTGTTAGAAAAATGAAATTATTTGCGGAAAAGGATACAAAAATAAATTTATTTATTTACCAAATACTTTGATTAAATTAGCACACAATTGTATTAGTAAAAGATAATATAAAAAAATTTAAAAGTATGAATAAATATAATGAACAAATTCAAAAAACACACACACACATCATAATAAAACAAAAGAAGGCAGGTAAAACTCATAGTTCCCTGAATAAATGTATCCTAATATGTCTTCAAATACTGTGAATGTTAGAAAAAAATTGCCAGATTAATTTTTCAAAGTAAAACGGAAATTTGTTTTTTGTACAAACTAAAGGATAATGTAAAAACAATTTCCTAATATGTAAAAATTACTAATATTTCAATTACGGTTTTCAACTACACTCAGTTGGATTGAAGTTGAACCAATTTATCTTGTTCTGAACTCTTTTTTGGTACCACGAATTTCAACTGCAGTCGAAGATTCATTGAAATTGTCAACCTAAAAATTGAAGATTTGACAGATAATTAGGTTAGGTTAGGTTAAGAGATCGATCCTGAAGAGATCTCAGTTGGACAGCGTAGAACGCTAATCCGTTGTGTTACTTGAAACTCCTATATGATAGATCATAAGACCCCTAGAAATCCACTAAGCGCTTTGAGGCTTTTACAAATTAATTGAGACGGTCAACTCATCCAGCTTCCGGATTTTACTTCACGAGCTCCAAGAAATATGTAACATTTCCATGTATTTGTGCAACAAGATGATTAAAATATATTTTTTTTTACCAAATTTCCACTTTCGATCAATTTTTTTCGTAAATAAACGCAGCACTGTTCAATTGCAACTAACTACTTGGTACCAGTTGAAAATTTTTTTATACTCTAGTCAACCTTACCGGCACAGAGTTGTTAACTGTAATAATACAAAGTAGTTGATGTTTCATATCACTTAAACAGATTTTTTTTTTGACCGCTTGAGTTGATAACCATATGCAATATTTAATTACAACTACTTGGTACCAGTTGAAATTTTTTGATAGTCTAGCCAACAACTGACTTAGAGTTTACAATTGTAATATCGCAAAAAAGTTGATGTTTCGCAGCACTTCAACATATATTATTTTTTTTTTGATCGGTTGGGTTAACAATCATGACACTGAATTTCAAAACTTCAACCAAAATTGAGTTGAGTTGAAAACCATAATATTAGCCTGAGTTTATGTTACACTTTTCAATTATAAAATATTTTTGATAAAAATTCATCTTTTTAAGTAATACAAAGTTTAAGTTATTATATATTCTTTTGGAAATTTATAATTTTTTTTATTGCTAATTATGAAAGAAAGTAAATAATTTAATTACATTTGTTTACATTTTATTACACTGTACAATTTTCATAGTTTAAATTAATTCAATGTTTTTTCCAATTTCAAAAATTTGTCTTTTCTACCGGAACTATTTAATTAATTAAATAAAGTAAATTAATTAAAATTATAAGTTATTAATAATTAATTTTCAAACAATTTTTACCGAACTAATTAAATAATATTTTATTATTTAAATTAGTTAACCAATTAAATTAATAATTAATTAATTAGTTTCGTTAAGAAAGCCGAAACTAATTAAATAATATTTTTAATTATTTAAATTAATTAACCAATTAATTAATTAAATTAAATTAATAATTAATTAATTTAATTAATTAAATTAATAATTAATTAATTAATTTCGTTAAAAAATAGTTTGAAAATTTGCAAGGAAAAAGTTTTGTAATTGAAAATTTAATTTTATTAAATAATGAAATTAATTAGTTAATTAAATTAATTATTTATGTTTTATGCTCCTCAGTCCTCAAAAAATATTTTTTTTTGTTATTTCAGTCATATTAAAAAAAATATTTGTTTAGCTCAATGCTAAAAAACAGCAAAAGAATACAATTAAAAAACAAATAATAACAACAATTCATTCCTTACACTCACAAACGCAAGAAAAACGTCTACTGTATATCTAGTGACTAGTTAATAGAGCAGAAGAGAAGCATCTGAAATGCTGAGTATGTATACTGAATATCAATTAGAATGTGAACCACTAACAATCAAAGTAGAATTTAATAAATATTCGATGAATTTTATTGAAGTAGAAAGTTTAAAACCCCAAAATCTAAAAAAATTTAAACACGAAGAAAATAAATTATTACAAAACAAACTATTACAAATAATAATAAAATTATGTGCGCACTTCCGAAAATATTTATATATACTTAGTATACCTAGTAACAGAGCAAAAGTTATGAAAAAACTGAAAGAAAAATGCAAAATAGAAAGAAATCAAAAATAATATTTTTAAAGGAAATTTTTTTGAGTCACACAAAAACTTAATTGAACAACTTTTTTGATTAATTTGTACTGTCTACATATCGTCACTTGAAATGCAAAAGAAGGTATCATCAAAAAACTTGAAATTGGTTTTTATTGCTTATGATTCGCTATATCATTTTACATATTTATAACAGATGGCGCAAAAATTACCTTGCGATATTTTTTGGAAAATGAAAATGTTTTTAAAAAAATGAAAAACTTTGATTCTGCTTGTGGATTATTTTTATTTGGTCTCTTTAATTTTTTACATCAAGTCGAGAATATGATATTCTGTAAATGACTGCCGCCACAGTTGATTGTCATTTGAGCTCTTTTTATAGCATTTTTCATCACTTTGGCCAAAACTTCCGGCGATAGGTCACCCGTTATATAGCATAAAAAATATTCAGCTGCCGCTATCAGATATAACTAGTTTATAGCCAATACATAACCAATATATAACCGTTTCATCACCAATACTGAATTTTTGTTTTAACAAGTGTAGTTTCTATTATGTTGTTTTTCCTTCGCCTGCAAACTCATGAAAGTGATGTTGCATTATTTTGAATTTTGGGTGACGATATACAATATGTTTATGACGAGTTGTTGAATACCTACCAAAGTTTAAGGCGACTTATGTTGTTTCAAGAGTAACATTATTAGAACAGCTAAGTGACAGCTCATATTTAAGCATTTCATTTAAATTTTAAGTGTAAAACTATAAATAAATATTTATTTTACAGTCTTTGAACAGCTCTCTTCAACTAGAAAACTGCTAAGCTGTAAAAACTTTATATATACTATATATATACATATATCGTTATATTGCAAACCGATTATATTTGAACTGGTAATTTCCATATCACAAAACTGAAGAATTTATACATCTACCGATATATATATATGTATCTTCTATGTACCACTTTACAATTTTTTGAAGCAAATCTTATATATATGGTATAAATAGTTAGACTCTTTAATATAATTTAAATTTAAAATGGTAACAGAAAACTTCTCACCAAAGCTCTCAAAATAAAAACCTATGTAAAATTATACACTAGTTTTTCACAGAACTTTTATACCTTTATAATTACACGTATTTGTATACATATGTAAAATATTCACTATACTTATCAAGTCGGTTAACATATACTATATATCAAAACTACTAGTTATTGGGCTCTTTTGTTACCGAGTTTTGAAAAGAACACCACAACTCAGAAAGTCTGACGACATGACCTAACCAGTGTAGTCGTTGTCTCTTAATTCGCTAAACTATTTTTTGTCATCTTATATCTTATACAGATTATCGTTCCATCGACTGCGGTACTCGCCATTGCCAATGCTCAAAGAACCATAAATCTTCCGCAGAACTTTTCTCTCGAAAACTCGTAAGGCCGACGTATAAGATTTGGCATCGTGCCTCGGCATAATATCGAAGAACGGGGATGATGAGTGACTTGTAGAATTTGGTTTTTGTTTGTCGAGAGAGAACTTCTTATCTCAATTGCCTACTCAGTCCGAAGTAGCACCTATTGGCACCTATTCTGTTATGGGTTTCAAGGTAGACGAAATTATCTAAGCTTTCGAACCTTTCACACAAGACGCTCGATAGAACCTTACATGCGTTGTTGAGGAGGCTTATTTCAAGGTAGTTTGTGCAGGTCGTGGAGTTTCCTTTTTTGTGGTTTCGGCAGAGCACACTTAAACTCCAATCATCGGGCATGCTTTTGTTCTTCCATATTCTACAAAAAAGCTGATGCATGCTCCATATCAGTTTTTAGTCGCCGTGTTTGAATAGCTCAGCCGGCAATTCATCGACCTCCGCCGTTTTGTTGTTTTTTAGATGTGTAATTGCTTCGAACTGCTTCATGGCCGGGCAATGGAACGTCTGCTCCATCGTCATCGATTGGGGAATTGGATTCACCATCTCCAGAAGTTATGTTTTCACTGCCGTTCAGTAGACTGAAGAAGTGTTCTCTCCTTATACTCAACTGGGTATATTAAATGTTCCAAGATACTTGTTACACCCAGAAAGAAAAAAAATGGTATAAATGCGAAGCGTCACGAGCTTATTGGGTTTAGTATATATGCGAACTAGTCCCTCATTTTCTTCCCAAGAAATTGCTCATTTGTTGTAACCGTCGATATCGGCTCACTAGCTGCGATACAAACCGACCGATGAAAATTAAGTTGTTGTATGAAGATTTTTTTTTATTTGTGAGCATATTATAGCTTCGGTGCCAGGGAAGTTTTTGTGATTTATGAATGTTAACACATAACTCTCTTTAATGGAATTCTTTCTAATTTGAGTAAATATTAAAGCTGCGTTTAAGGCTAGTTAGGTAGTGGTTAGCATGTGTGCCAGGTCACAACGGAATCGCAGGGAACTGTAAAGCTGACGAGCTGGCAAGGAAAGGCGCCCTAGCGGTGCTATTAGCAGAATAGGAACGGGTCGTTGTTACACTCTCTTCTCGTGTTCTATTACTGGCTAGCTGGGCTTCGCGGAATCTTCACCAGCGTTGAGCTATCATCGGCTCTTATGCTGTCGTACGATATATTTGACACAAGTCCGATCGTAAAAAATCGAGTGTGCTATTTGCCCTCAGTAAGCCCAGCTTTTGAAAGTTGTGAGAGATCTCATAGGCTATTGCACTATCGCCGTTCACGCTGTAAGGCATCTTACCGGATGAAAGGTACAGAAGCTGTAGAGGCTGAAGAACGCGATAGAAATATCTTAACACTTCTTTCTTGTTCTCGCGTTCACGAGATCGAAGTTTAAGGAAAAAAGTAGGTAAAAAATTAACTCCTTAGCAAAAATTTATATTACCAAAAAGCCACTTTGCTGACAGCATCTGTTCTATTTTTATGGTTTCAAAAAGAACTGCATACAGTAGTCCAAGTCTGATCCCTGGATTAGCCAATGAAATTATCCTAATCTAGACATGAAATACTACGAGAGACTAAGTGGTTAACATGAATTGAGTTTGGGTTTTCATTATTTGCGAACCCATTATTTTATATAGTTTATACTTAAATAGAAATACTATATATTCTTAGTGTGATTTCACAAATTTTGTTTATATTTTTTGTATAACTAACATTTTTGCTTTAATTTGCGAAAATATCTTTTCATTAAATGTAAAGTTTTTGAGGTTTCTAAGAAGTCAAGTTTGAAGTCAATTTAATAAATAATCTCACATATTAAAATAACTATTTTTTTATCAACTATTTGCACTACAAATACAAATATCTATATTTACACACACACAAACAAACACCGATTTTAATGAGAGTTGCCAAATATATTTAATGTCTCATGTACCTACATACAAACTAACTAATTTTAAGCTAACTATTTAGATACCGATCTATGTATTTATATGTATGTACAATCGTATTATTTACCTTTTATATGAATAACTGTTTTTATATGTACATATATATATATTTCAAATGGTGTTATTTGCCCTATATATAGACATTTATATTATGACGCGTCTGTAATAAAATCAAGTGTACCGTTGAAGTGTTTGCAAATTTGTACCTAAATTGTAAAATATTTTTTGTTTTTGTTTTTTTCGAATATCAAGCAAATTTTACAGAAACTTTTTACGAATATCAAAAATAGAGCGGCACACAAAAGCACAAACAAATACATAATTACTATTGTTGACAGAATTTGGCTTTGAGCAGCTCAATTTAGTCAAGTAACTGTACTTAAATACAAATGGTTACGACATAAGTGTTGTGTTGAAGTTATATGTTGAAATTTAACTTAACTGAAACTGAAATAAATAAGAATGTATTTTTTCTCTCTTAAAAATTGGGTTTCTTTCTTATGATGAAAGTGACAAAAGCACGAAACTGAAATGCGTGAGTATGAAGAGCTTGAGCAGCTGGCTGACAGGAAAGTGCGGCGACTTGTGGAAGGTTTCAAGACCTTAGTATACTCTTGTAGGACTCAAAGTGGTGATCTTGTGACTGATTTCCAAACTATACTGAAGTTATGGATCGCATATAAGATTCTATCGAGTGTATTGTGTGAAAGATTAACAATCTGATTGGCCTGGAAAGTCTATACATTTTCGCCATGCGGAAAATTTTTGAAAATACCCATAAAAGGAAGATGGAAACACACCCCATCTTCATTGACTTTATAGCCGCCAACGACAGCATAAAAGGGAACTGCCTCTATGCCGCTATATCTGAACTTGATATCCCCGCAAGGCTAATACGACTATGTAAGCTCACGTTGAGTAATACCAAAAGCCCCGTTAGGATCAGGAAGGAACTCTATGAGCCGTTCGATACCAAACGAGGTCTCAGACAAGGAGACTCCCCATCGTGTGACCTCTTCATTCTATTGCTGCAGAAAAGCAGAAAATAATACGAGCTGCAGATCTGAGTAGAGAAGCTACAATCTTTTATAAGATTGATATCATTGACATCAACAAACGCGCCGTTAGTTCTGCTTTCTCCAGACTGGATAAGGAAGCAAGGTCTGGTTGTGAACGAAGGCAAGACGAAATATCTCCTGTCATCAAACAGTCAGTCGTCGCATACGCGACTTGGCTCCCACGTCACTGTTGACAGTCATAACTTCGATGTGGTAGATAATTTTGTCTATTTCAGATTCAGCATTACCATCAACAACAACGTCAGCCTCGAAATCCAACGCAGAACAACTATTGCCAACAGGTGCTACTTCGGACTGAGTAGGCAATTGGGAAGTAAAAACCTCTCTCCACGAACAAATATCAAATTCTAAAAGTCACTCATCAACCCTGTCTTGCTTTATAATGCAGAGGCATGGACGATGACAACAGCTGATGCGTAGGCCTTAGCACTGTTCGAGAGAAAGGTTTGGGGACGATTTATGTTTCTGCGCTGACTAGGTTAAGTTATCCGGATGAAGGAGAACGCTTCAGATTTGAATGTTTTCGATTCAATACCCGCCTCAACTCCGTTGGAGTGATCATGTGGAGAAGGAGCTGGCTGCAATTGGTAACTCGAATTGGCGTCAAATAACGAAAAAAGAAACGGCTGCCGTACTGTTGTAAACTCGCTATAACCGCGTAAGTGGTCTCTATGCCAGTAAAGGGGTTAGGGCAATGTAGAATTTTTGAAAAATTTGTTAGACTTAAAGTACACTTTTGGTGATTAAAAACTTTCAAACTAAGAATACTTTGATAGCCAGAGTTCCTAAAATCGTTGTCAGTCGTCAAGATACTGCCATTTCCTATCAAAATGTCAATATACAAGTTTTCGATGGTGGTCCTATGTTAAGTCGTCGTTGTTGTAGTCCGATTTCATTTTTAAACTAAGCGTAGAAGCTGCGATGCTAAGGTTATGATAAAAATTATCTTCAAAATATTCCCAAAGGTTCGAGAATCATTTAATTGTTTAACAAGTTCTTATGACACTCTCAAATATCAATGCTGGTGTTAAATACTCGTATTACTTCGGAAAAGTTTTTCAGTTTCAATGTTAGACATTACTTCGGAGAACAAATCGTCCAGTCATTCTGTTGATTTTGACATGAATAACTTCTTATCTCTTTCGGGGCCAGTCCGCTTAGATTCCGAGTCCCTAAAACCACTGTCGACTGGGACGACCTGTAACAAAATTATACTTCGAAACCCCTTTTAAGTTTCGATGTCCGACAAGACTTCGGAAAACAATACATGCAGTCATTGTGACATATGCAGGTTGTCTTTTATATTTCGGGATTTGGCAACACTAGTGTGCAATCTGCTATACATACTATACTCAAACGATTTGACATACGAGCGCTATTTGTATTGTTTACAGTAACTTGAAATGTTCATCTCGACTAAAGATTGGAATTATATCGTTCGATATGAAAAAATACGCCAACGGTGCTTCGAAAGACGTCTATGTGTCTCCAATACTTTTGAGCGTCACAGGCAATTCTTACACTGTTGCATCTAACAAAACTGTTATACTCTTTGCAAATGTGAAACTTATTGGAATAGCTCTCTGCATTAAATTATTTCTAATGAACTAACTACAAATTACAAGTGCCGCAGCCCCCTTACATTTTACTTAACTTGAACATTAATATTTATGAGTGACTTGAGTGGCTTAATAAGTATTGTACAAATGATCTAAATATTAATATTTATGAATGCACCATTGATTAGTTGTACAGTGGGTATTTATTTATAGTGCTATATTCTGCTTTTTACATATACAAATCAAACCTAACCTAACCTAATAAAACTGAACTTCAAATGTTGTCTAAAATATGTCTTCCTATACTTTCAATCATTTGACGGTTTAGCTAGAATTAATCTTATTATTGAAAATTCAACGCAATTTACTTACAAGTTTCAAGTCAGACACATTCATACGGATATAAATATTTATGGCATATATGTATGTATGTATAATACATTCTACTTGCAGTTTTTTAGAGGCAACTTAAACATCTAATGATGCGTTTATATTCATGAAATACATATTTACATATGTAAAGCAACTGCATTTCCCTATTCTTGTTTGCTGGCATTGATTTTGAGCTTCAGTGCTAAGCTCAGTTTAATTCAAATAATGATTCTAGTTTGTGCGGAAGTCATTCGTTCTTGGTGTTTCACATTTCGAAAAATTGCAGAAATATTGGATAAAATAGCTCTAAAATAAAGTAAGGAGTACAATGTTCATGCTGTTGCGATTGTTATGGGAGAAATTCCGAGAGCTGGATGAGAAATATAAAGGTGAGAAAAGTGGATATATGTGACTCTATCGGATTAACGGCTTTGGTCAAACTTTGGATATCGAACATTCAGCGGTATGACTGAATAACATCTTTCTTCTTCTTCTTTATTGGGGTAAAAAACGCTTACGCGGTTATAGCCGATTATGCAAAAGCGCGGCAATCGTGCTTCCTTTTCCAACGGAGTGAAGGTTTTCCTGTTCCTCTGCTTTCCACGGCTTGTACTGCGTCCAGGAGCAGATTGCAGAAGTCGCTCGTTAGGGAATCACCATGTCTGAAACCTCGTTTGGTATCGAACGGCTCGAAAAAATCCTTCCCGATTCTGACGGAGCTTCTGATATTGCTCAACGTCAGTTTACAAAGGCGTATTAGTTTTGCGGGGATACCAAATTGAGACATAGCTGTATAAAGCAGCACCTTTTCGTGATGTCAAAAGCAGCTTTAAAATCGACGAAGACGTGGTGCGTGTCGATCCTCCTTACACGGGTCTTTTCTAAGATTTGGCGCATGGTGAATATCTGTTTTTTTCAGGCCTAAAGCCGCACTGATAACTTCATTGACATAATGATAATATTGCTGTGAATAAAAAGTTAAAGTGAATAGATCCGATAGTCCCCGAGCATAACCGTCATGCGATTTATAAAATTTTGAATACAAGTACGCAAGCATCTGGCCACAGACCTCTGAAATTAGAAAGCTTAGAAATAAATATAACGGGCTTCGTCTTTTAGATGAATAGTGTACTTTTGTGATCAAAAAGCAAGGTGATTTTGTTTATAAAATATAAATTCTTTGTTCGCTATTTCAAATCAATTTCATTCTCCTCAAAGTAGTACCCGTTCGCTAAAATGCATTTTTGCCAACGCTTTTTTCTGCCCTCGAAACACCCGGAATAGTCTTTCACCCGTACAGCCTTCAAGCCTTTCGACTTTTATCGTGTCAAAATGGCGTCCGCGCAGTGGGCTTTTGAGTTTGTTGCGTAGAGGTTACACGGAGCTAAATCAGGCGAATGCAGTGTTTGCGGAACGATATGGGATGAGTTTTTGGCAAAAAAATTGCAGTATGACAACCCACTTAACCATAGCATATTGATAAGTTCCAACATATTGTTAGGTGCTAATGCACGGCGTTGTGATCCCTATTTGAAAATATCGGTCCAAGAGCCTTTAACCAGCGTCCGCAGACTGCTATGCAGTCAATTAGTAGGTGTTCTGCAGTTTCAAGAACCGGCAATTTGCACAAGAAGTTCGGCCTATGTTATATATAAGTGCTTCTTAAGCTTATAGTAGCCGATGTAGAATGCGACAAGTAGCCTGAGTTTGTCCCTTGATAGCTTGATTACGTATTTAAGCCTGCTGAGGTTGTAACCACCTATTAGCTACTTGGCATGACGCATACCTTGGAGATAAGGTACACTAGGTTACGTTTCGATAGACTGTTCAGCTACACTGCTGCACCAGTAGCGATTTGATCATGTAGATATTGTTTTAAGTGCCGCTTGACTATCGCTAAGTATGGTTATACATTCGCTGCGATATTTGCGTTGGCGGTTTATCTCTATGCGACGACTTAAGGCAAAGGCCTCTGCTTGAATATCGCCGGAAAACTTCTCATAGGTATGAAGAGTTTGGTGCGTGATCCTGCGACTCCTGCAACAATTTCCTCCTACGTTTTCGAACCATCTTGATTATACTATCCCTAAGCAGTAGATCGAGTGTGGAATCATTCCATTCAGTCTTACTGCTAAGGATAACCTTGAACTTTTTAGTGCAGCTTCTGGTAATATTGTCGCTTGGGAAAGTCGGAACCGGGGACCGAATAGACATCTGACTTGCTGTCTATTCACTTGTTCCGTTCTTATCTATTCGGTGGTCAGATAAAACCGACACTTTGATTCACAGTTTCTGATTGACATCAACACTTTTAAGTCTTATGTTATGTATAGTATACTATAATATTTTATTCTATCGTACAAATGGGCGGAAATATTCAAGTCAATGTCAAGTCTTAAGAAAAGATGTAAGGCCTCATATATGTACGGATATGCAGCGGAAAGGACTTTGATCAATTGCTCTTGAAAGCACATAATGAGATCTTCTATTCCTGTTATGGATAAACTGGAACTGAGCACTTCCGTTCTGGCCGAAAAGTATGTGCGTACCGCTTCAGTAAGTCTCAAGAATGTCGCAAACTGCATTTAATTTTACATAGGTCATGAAAGTAATCTGAAGAACTTATGATTCCTTATGTGAATTACTACTATATATTAACATCATTCTCTCAACATTTAACATTTACTTTTTAAAATACCGTCCTTTTCCATAGGCTAAAACATAAACTTTTCATTTTCTTAAATAAAAATCTGTGTTCCATTTAAAACACTCTTTCAGATGAACGTTCGGAGAACTATTTTCTACTCAGTTATCTGCAATGCATTTTCATTTCAACCGCTTACTATGCCTTTGTCAAACATATTGGTCCGAAAATAATGGAAAAACGCAAAGCTTTCGACTTGAAGTACGTCTTATTGGCATATAACGCTGCGCAGGTGCTCGTCAATGGCGGCATGCTTATTTCGGTAAGCATACAGATGCATATTGGAAAAACTGAATCGAATTTATTTTAATGAATTTCTTCCAGGTAATTTACATCATCTGGCTACATAAACCCTACGATCGCTTGTCTTGCATGATGCCCATTAGGCAGCGCACGGAATTTGGTATGTTGGAGCTTAAATTCGCGTACGGCTATTATTTGCTGAAGTTAGTCGATTTCGCCGACACTGTGTTCTTTGTGCTACGCAAACACCAACACCAAGTGAGCTTTCTTCATGTTTACCACCACATCCTGATGGCGTGTGGCCTTTTTTTCGCTGTGCGTTATGTGTCCGGTGGTCATGGCGCATCACTAGTTATTGTGAATCTAGCGGTACATACCATTATGTATTTCTATTATTTCATATCGGCGCTGCGACCAGAGCTGAAATACTCGGTGTGGTGGAAGAAACACATTACTCAGGTGCAAATTGCGCAGTTTTTGTTATTGCTGCTGCATTTCATACACGCTCTCCTCGATACGGAGTGTGAATTTCCAAAATGGGCTCTGGGTTTCGCCTCTTTTCAAATGATTGTTATGCTGGCGCTATTCTCTGATTTCTATTATAAAGCTTATTTGCGTCCGAATAAGAGAAAATTGGTGTCGCAAGCGAATGCTGAGCAAGTTTCTGAGCAAAAGAAAGAAGACTTTAGTGCGGAGCAGTTGGTGGAAAGTGAAAAGAACACAAATTAATGTTTTTTAAATAAATCTCTTATATTTGAATTGATGTGAAGAGTTTTATTTTAGTTTAGAAAGACGTATCTGAAGTTTAATTATGTGCCGAAGTTCAATATTTTAGTGCCGTTGAGCTTTCATAGTCTTATTTACAGTAAAGGTGCTTGACTTTGGTAATTTCCATGAACGCAGTGCCATTAAAATTGATATCCCTTTGCGGGATGCAAACTGTTTTTGAAGCGGTCTACAGAGTCTCACTCGCAGCACTGAACCAATGACAGCTTACGCGTTTCTTCATTCATTATTTTATAATCTGTCTTCGTATGTTTATGTATTTTTAGAGGTTTATTGTTGAAGCTTAAACAGCTTGGAGCTTTGTAAAGTTTGAAATGGACTCACATCACAAAGAAAATTGTAGTATACACGTGATAACAGCTGTTAAAGTTTTCTTCATAATGGCTTTTGCAGATCTGACCTTAGGAAAGCTTACTCGTTCTTTCGTTAAACATTTTATAATCCGAACTATTGTTTCCACAGCTTTATATATTTTCCGAGGTTTATAATAAGCTTTAAGCTTTTTAAATTTTAGTTCAGATTTTGGTTACAAATAATATATGTAAGTTTGTTAAATGCTATCGAGGCCTATAAAGCTTAGAGCTTTTTAAGGTTCAGTTTAGAATCTGATGACAAATAATACGAGTTTGTTAAAAGCTTTATGCTGGGTACTTTAAAAACCTTAATTACTTGTTGCTAGTCTTAAAGCTTTAATATTTAAAAAAGTTGGAGCGCAAAAGCTTTTACTAATTCCCTTATTTCTGTGACTTTAATATACTTAAAAGCTTAAAAAGCACAAGAGGAGGATAAATTGATATAAAAATTTTCAATCGAGAGCTCATTTTATGGTGATTTGAGTATATACTTATTAGAGCGGATCGATTTTTTGCTATAAAATCGTGATTGCGGGATATAACTTTTAGATCATTCCGAACAAATGAAAATTAAGATTTTATATGAAATTCGTATATATGTAATGTATGCATATACCTATCTTGAGGTAAGTCAGGTTGAAGGATGTTTTCTGTTTTTTGTTTTTTTATCAGAGAACAGTTTGAAGAGTAGTGGATGAATATTTAGGTTGATTGAAAACGTTTTACCTTTTTTGTGGTCCATAGTCATCCGTAGCTTTATTATAGCCATAATTTAAAAATAACCGCAACCATAATTAAAACCGTTATTTTTGCCTCAACCACTTTCTAAACATGTTTCTTATTATTTGTTGCTGCAACATTGTTGCTACATATGATTTTATAAATATAAGTGCCATAATTATGCCCAAAGACTTATACGAGTACAATTACTTGTATAACAGAAGTTGCACCCTTGCAAAGCTTTTGGCAAGCTTTTTACTTTCCATAAAATGCGACTCCAGCTCCCTATAAAGTCATACATACAAATACTGTTTGGCTTTTATCTAACTGCATTTAACAGTTAACAGTAACAACCCACCCCACCAATCACTATGCCACCAAGGCATGGTGAAAAGCTCACGGGTCTGTTGCCACAGCAACGCCTTTCATTCATACCGACCGGTTTGTTATTCTTGGTGTGCGCCGAAAGCCGGTTTACCACGCAACACCAAAGCAAAAAAAAAGAAAAAAATCGAAAAATAACAATTGCAGGATGCTGCTTTCACCGCTGCCTTGTGAGGCTTAAGCCAGCGACCACACACATGAAGTGTTTAGTCCACGTTGACGCGTTCACGCGAATGGGTGCATCCAAACGAAAATCGCTCCGCTGAGAAAGTGATTTATTTACAGTTCAGTTTGGCTGTATGAGCATTGTGTCATCACAGCTGTCTATTAAATCGTTGCATTGAGTATGTGACAGCTTGTGATTGAGTTCAATTGAAAAGTGTTAAGCAGGTTGTCATCAACCTGTCAGTGACAAGTTCACTTAAGAAAAAAAAATACTATGTGTGAAAAATTTATGGTTTCAGCGGTTGTAAAAGTGGTAAAAATTAAATATTAACAGGTATTTAAAAAAAAAAAATAAATTAAAAAAAAATTTAATAATTGATTAAAAACGAAAATTTTGATAGTTGTGTATAAAAATTTTTTTAATAAAAAATTTGTTTGATTATGTGTTTTACAAATATCTAATAATTTCATTCAATAAAGCGATATAATTATTGCTTACCGTTATCGTATCGTATTGACTCCTGCTTGACGAATTAATTACTGCTATTAATTCATCACGTGTTTTTAATTAGTGTGAGGCAGTGCGCTGCTGCTTTTAAATAACGGTTATATTTTTAGCTTGTGTTGTTTACCATTAATTTCTAAATATTAGTCACTTAATTCTAACTTCTGTTTTATGGCTTTAATGCGCTTAGTGTATTATAAAAAGAGCTAAATGCCGATACTTTCGGAATGTGAATGAAAATATTTGAAGTGGTTACTCATACGCAGTGTGCAACAATAGTTATTGTTTAGTTATTAATAAATATAAATTGAAATTAAATATAAATAGCTATGTTATAAATGAAATACGTTTCGAAATGACATGAAATAAATGGATTAGAATTCGTATATAAATATAATAAAATAATAAACAAATTGTGAAAAATATACTGAAGAATATGTGAAAAAAAGAAAAAGAGATTTGAAAGAACTGTTGATTTACATAACTATTTGATTTTGTGTGAAAATTGTTTAAAATACAAAAAATTTAATGCAGTGTCTCGTAACGAGGAAAAAGTACTACAAAATTTATATAAGAAAAAATTAAAAAAAAAATAGAATGGAATTTGGAAAATTACTGGGAAAATGTTAATAAAAAAATAAGATTTAATAAAATAAAGGGTGTTAATTTAATAGTAAAATAAGCTGTGAAAAATTATTCAGACTTATTTTAAAAATATTCTACAGGTTAAAAAAATCATAAAAATATTAACAAAAAAGGAATAAAAATAACAAAAATCCATAAATTGATGTTAAAAATGCTTTAAAAATAAATCGAAACTAATCTAAAAAATATGAAAACTTAAATTAACTACAAAATTACCGAATTTGTAAAAAAGTTTTAAAAATCAATAGCAAAACTAAAAATATAATTTATGTGTTAAAGTAAAAATATAAGTATACATATGTGTTAATATAAAAAAAAAAACAACGAAAAATAATAGAGAGTAGTTATACTAGTTTAAAGTTTTTAAAAAAAAATATTTTAATTATAACTGAAGTAAAACAAACCAGTTAAAGCTAACAGAAAATTGCAGAAAAATTAAAAAAAAAAATAAAATCGAAAAAGTAAAATAATAATAATAATAAAAATAATAATAATAATAATAATAATAATAATAACAATAACAACAACAACAATAACAATAATAATAATAATAATAATAATAAATAAAATAAATTTAAAAAAAAATAACAATAAGTGGAATAAATAGTCCACGTTGTTACTCATACGCAGCGTACAACAGTAGCTAATGCTTCAGTATTAACATACATATAAGTTAAACTAAAAAAAAACAGAAAAATTAAGAAAAACCAAATAAAAATTTTCTAAAAAAGTATTAATTAAATAAGACATTAAATTTTTTTTTTTTTTAATATTTTAAAAAAGATTTTGATAATAAAAAATATTACATTTTCACACGTTTTGAAATTTGCGTATATGTATGTGCATATAATTTATAAGTGAAAATTATTGTAAATTTAACTCAAGAAATGCGTAACGGAACTCCAGCTGCTTTCGCAGAGGACTGAAACTGGTCTATGCCTGGCTCAATAGCTTACCAGTCTAACCTGACCTAACCTAACCTACTAATGTAAATTGAAAATATTTCAAAAATGTGTGTGAGAAACACTAAACAATAAAATAATATACAAATTTAATTAATAAACCAAAAACTAAAATTTAAGTCAGTTTGGAATACGTAACGGCATTTATAAAAAATATTTAAAAAAAAATAATTTTAGAAAATCACACCACCAGAAAATGAATATACGTAGTAAAAAATTAAAAAAAATATAATAGTTAAAAAATTACATTTGCAGACATTTAGTATTGTGTTTAATATTCCGAAAAAGCGCCACTACAACGAATATGAAAATATATATCAAATGTAAATCAAATTATAACTCTTTACTAATCTTGACTTTTCACAATGCTGTTATTGTTATTGAAGTATGGGGAAAAAGCAGCAATGACCAACAGAGAATGCTGTTAAATTATGGCTGCTGAAAGAGATTTTAGATTAAAGCTTTAATCTGGTAGAAGAGGAAATTGCGATGATTGTGAGCAGTGATTTTGCATAAAGGAAGCTTGCCAAGATAAACAGATTAGTTTAAAACGTGATTAAATTTTGATTTCAATATGACATTAAATCGATAACAACAAATTTCAGAGTATAATTTATTGTATAATATTTATTTTATATAAATTTGAAAAAGAAAAGAAAATATGAAAACAAATTTATTGCATATAGCTGTGATAAAATTGTAAAAAGTGTATGTAAAGCTGCTAAAAATCTAGTGAAATATTAAAATATTTTGTACTTTTTTCCAAAATAACTAAATGTTGAGTAAAAATTAAATAACAAGTTTTAAAAGCTTCCACAAAAAAAATTAAATTAAAAAACATTAAATTAAAAAAGTTATCACAAAAAAAAATTAAATAAAAATAAAAATGAAAAAAAAACTTTAAATTAAAAAAGTTTTCAGAAAAAAATAAAAGTAAAATAATAAAAAGATATTTTAAAATAAAAAAATTTTAAAATAAAAAAAGTTTTAAAATAAAATGTTTTAAAAGTAAATTAAATTCTAAAGTTATTAAAAAAATATCAAAAAACTAAACGAGAAGTTTTAAAAGCTTTCGCAAAAAAAAAATATTTCTTTATTTAAAAATATTTAAAAAAATATATTTTTTTTCAGTGCACAAAACATTATTGGTGAACTTCATTTTACCAAAAATAAAAAGGAAATAAAAAATATTAGTAAAAAAACAATATTTAAAGTGATTAAAAATAAGAAGTATTAAAAGCTTCAGTAAAAAAATAAAATAAAATATTTTTTTTTTACTAGAAAAATATTTAAATATTTAGTTTTCAGTGTACAAAATTATTTTAGAACTTAACTTAATATTTAAGAATTTACTTGTGAAAAAAGATAATTTTTGAGGTGTTTGAAAATATAAAAAATAATCTTCTAAGATATTTATTTTAATAATTTTAAAAGCTTGTGCAAAAAAATAAAAATAAAAATATTTGTTTTTCCTTCAGTGTATGAAATATTATTTTTGAACTTCTCTTAACCAAAAAAAAAAAGAAATAAAAAATACTTCTAAAAAGAATAAATAAAATATTTAAAGTGATTTAAAATGTAAAAAAAAATAATTTTTATGTTTCTATAAAATATGAAAAACTATTTAAAAATTAATTTTTCAGTGCATAAAATAATTTTGAACTTCACTTAACATTTCAGAATCAACTTGTGAAAGAAAGAAAATGTTCTAAGTGATTAATAATATAAACATAATATATTTATGTGTTTACCATAAAAAATAAACATATTTGTTGGCGATGAAAAAATTGATTTAAAAACAAGAAAAAGTATATGAAAATAATAGTTAATCAGCATTCATTAAAATGTTAAAAAATATTTGTTGGTAAAAAAAATAAATTTAGAGGCGAAAAAAAACAAATATATGTGTGTGAATTGGCTTGTCTGTGCATATGCCATACCCGTGTGCCCATTTTAAAATCAAAACCCCAACAGCACCAACCGATTTATGTCAAGTGTAGCACTCCACCAACTACAAAAAAACTGCAAAACAAAGCTTCAACAACAACAACAACCCAAACATACCCACCGCACTGCGCTCATCATGTCAATTACAGCGAACCAATACAGCGATTTGCTTGCCTACTTCAGCAATGATTCCGCCGCCAATAATATACTCTCACTAGCGCTCACACAACTAAACGATACACACACATTGACAGTTGGTAATTTTTCGAATTTTTCCAACCTCGCCGGTGAATCGAACATGTACGCCACCACAAACGACAGCAGCGACACCAGCCTGCTCCTCTTGGTCACACAGTCGGCCATGTACGCGAATGCGTCTGCGAATGCAAGCGACTACGGCGACAACGACGGCAGTGCGGTGACGAATCGCAGTGCATACGTGGTGACGGCGGCGGGACGACCGCGTATGCCGACTGAGATGCCATTCTGGCTAATACTCTGCTACAGCATAATATTCTTCTGTGCGATAATTGGCAATTTGTTGGTGATATCGACGCTAATACAGAATCGTCGTATGCGCACTATCACTAATCTCTTTTTGCTGAATTTGGCAATATCCGATATATTGTTGGGGGTCTTCTGTATGCCGGTGACATTGGTCGGCACCTTGTTGCGTGATTTCATATTCGGCGAGTCCTTCTGCAAGCTCATACCGTTTTTGCAGGGTAAGTAGAAGGTTGTAGACACATTATAAATATGTTTATATTGACAGTTTTATATAATGTGTGGTTTTTTGTAAGCTTGACACTCTATATTTATAGGCTGTAAGCTCTAATATACATATAAATTGTATTCTTAGCCAACTTCATTTGCTATTTTTCATTGTCTTCGAAACAAGCGCACTTACGCACATACATGTTCTTAGTGAAACACGTGCCTGTTTGCATTTGTAGGTCTATAATATATGTATATAATATATACATGAGTTGTCAATTGTTCGTAAACGTTATGGAAGACATCGTCGACATGCTGAATCAGCCGCAAACGCCTTATCGGTTATTCATTGGGGTCAATGTGTATTTGGGCGTTAATCCGACAAGCTAACACTGCCACCTACATGCACACATGTAGATAGTGGCATATATACATACATGTGCCCATATATTCATATATACATATATGTACATATATACTTTTATATATATTTATATATATATTAATATATATGTATATAATATATACATGTACATATCCCCACATAGCTGTGTTTGAGCAGGCTTTTATTTATAACTTTCTTTGTTTACTCAGCGACAAATAGATGACAACGCATACTTTTATAATTTCCTGTTGCCAGTATACATATATGTACATATAAACATTTTCTTATTATAAATAACTGTTATATACAATATGTTGGTGAAGTGCCGAAGTGCGTGACAATTGGCTGAAATATTGCTTCTGCTGCAATGTAACAAGTGATTAAGCCTACGTGATTTGTTATTGTGATTTTACTGCTATTGTCCATTATTCTTCCTCTTCTTCTTGGAAACATGTTTGGCATGAATATTGGCATGTTGGTTGAGGAATTAGATTCTTTAAGGCATAGCAATTAGTTCGCTTACATTTTTGTGCGGGTGCAGGGCAGTTCATTAAAATATATCTGCCTAAAGTACTTAAGAGATTTTGCCTATATTTATTTTTTTCTCAAAAAGTTTTCGAAATTATAATACGATGAAGTCAAGTCAGGCCAAAAAAATGCGGACACATGAGTATGGCATGAGGTCTTATGAATGGCAAAAGCCGTTTTTGCAAGCGCTACTGGGTGTATAAATCAGTGTTGATAGTTCCAATTGTTACAAAAGAACTGCTTATTT
Organism: Bactrocera tryoni; assembly: GCF_016617805.1. NCBI lineage: Eukaryota > Metazoa > Arthropoda > Insecta > Diptera > Tephritidae > Bactrocera > Bactrocera tryoni. Next base: position 11,001,299 of record NC_052502.1, on the reverse strand, counting down.
TGTCACAGCGACAAATTGCTTGCCAAACCAAAAATTTCTTTGGAAACTTTGTCTTTTTTGGTGTTTTAAACTCCCCTTGGTTATTCCCTCTATGATCTGCCACATAAAAATCCATAACTAAACGTTGAGAAAAGTCCCCAAGCACATACGTCTCATCATCCATAATGTGGCAGTAAAATTTTTAACGAAATCAAGGTGAAGCCGTTTGGTTCGATCCTTAGCCATGCTGTTCTTTTTGGAAGTTCTGTCTGGAACTTTCTGAATTTTGTATAGCTTAAGTCCTTCCGCCTTTTTAAATTTTCTGACAAAAGTTTCAGATTACTATAGTTTTTTCGCTACCTTCCTTCCCGATATTTTGGGATTTTTCGTAAATAGCGCCATTACTTTCTTAGCTACGTTAAGGTTTTTAAAATCTTTCGTTCTACCACCTCCTTGCTTTCTGTTGAAAGTCGGTGCTTTGCTGAACGTTTTCATAACACGCGAAACGGTATTTTTGTAAACATTTGCTTTTCCAGATATTGTTTTCATAATCCAATTTGGATTTTCGTTATAAAAGAGAATATTTTTTTCGTACACTTTTGGGTAACTAATCATTTTGAAAACAATACGTATTGAATTTCATCTTCATGTGAAAAAATAATTAATTCGAAATTTAAAAACTCTGACAAATTGCAATTTGAACTGATTTCATCGTATGCAATCTTATTACATCATTCAAATCGCCTCCAAGACTTCCTTTGCAAGAACGAATTCGATGAACCCAATTTTCCAGTACTTTTCCCACTAAATTCAATCATATGCCATGAAAAGTGCATTCAACCTCAACTTCTAAAGCTTGAAGAGAGTATGGTTCATTGCTAGAGACCAATGATTTCAAATAACTCAACAAGAAGTAGTCTACTGGTGTTAAAAACACAACTTCCACGAGGCCATTCACTTTCACAATTTCTTGAAATAACTGAGTCTCTAAACCGTTCACGCATTAATTCGGTTGTTGCACGTGCTGCGTGGTACGTAGTTCCATCTTGTTGGAACCAGATGTTGTTAAGATCAACTTATTCCAATTGCGGACATACAATACAAAGTTGGTTATCATCTTTTGTTTATTTACCGCACCATCCAGATGAAAGTGAGCTACATCGGAGAAGATGATTTTCTTAAACAAATCATTATCGTTCTCAAGTTGTTCCAAGGCAATATCAGCAAATTCACGACATATACGGTAGTCCAATGGCTACCGTTCTTGAGTGAAAACCAATTTATACGCTTGCAAGACCAAATCCTTTCTTAAAATCTGCCAAGCCTTCAAGAATTGTATCTCAAAGACCTGTGTAGGATTTCATGAAGATCGGTTGAGTAGTTCTCGAGAAATATTGCTAATCGACTTCCACAGTTCTGAGAAAAATGCATTTAAAGACGGCACACTTAGCCTAGCTAGTCGCGAGCGCATAAGTTCTCAAGGCTGTATCTCCGAAACTATTACTCGGATCAACTCGAAAGTTTAGCTCAAATATCCTAGAAGATTTGTAGAATTTAATAATCCAATAAAAAAATTCACTTATTTTAAACCCGTAAACCCATGTAACCCATGTTTTGGGTACTAGTAAAAGCAGTAAGTTTTTATTGATTCACACAGTTACGGGTCGACTTTAATTAAAATTCAGAAAATTTTAGTATATATTAGTTTAATACAATTTTTAATTACTGGCTTCGAAAGCAGATAAAAAAGATTTGGTGTGCTTGTTAAAGGCCTCGAAACCACTTTTAGTTCCTTGGGTGAATTAATTTTTATGCTCTTAAACGGTCAGTGAAACTTGCTTGTTGTTATGGTTGATATTTAAGTTATCGAAACTCAGCGAGATCTAAAAGCAGCTAAATCTAGCGGATCACTTTGCTTAACAATGTATTTTTCTTATTGCAGTTGAAAGGTTATGGAGTAATAAGTCCATTAGTTTCCGCACACCGTCCTATAATGTCAGTACTCAACTTTTTACTGACCATGTGGTCCGATTGAATGCATGAATCGGCATTCGAAAAAACAATGTCTGACTTAAAGCAAAAGTCCAAGAAACGCTCATTTTGATTTTCACAGCCTTGGATAAAAGAAAAATCTCTTTACTTAGACTTTCCAAAATGCTTTGTGAATGTTTTTTTCAATAAAACGATATTAGCGGTCATCGATTCGCCATTTTCTTGAACAGCAAATATTAAGTTTGCTACAAAACTACTTCCTCAGTTTTCGTGATATTGCTCTGATCTTCTGAACGCGTCCTTTACTTCCCAAGAAGCTACTCAAAATTGCTCAACACTTTCAAAGTATGGAGTCAGTGCGACCAAATATATGTATGTAACCTCCTTTTCAGTGGTGTCAATCAGTTTGAACAGCTGTTATAAGGTGTTCGATTCATTACTCTCTAAAGCTTGGCGCACAAATACAACTGTTAGGTTGAACGTTATTTTCTTTATTTCTTAATCAATTCTTGGCTTCATACCAAAACTCTTTTCATATCACAAGCTTTTACTTATCACTAGTTCTGTATCTTCTCATTTAATTCATGGAAGGATCTTCGAATTCAACCAAGCATCGATGCTAAAGCCGCATTTTATGACTTTTAGTGTACGCTTTTAAGCAGAAATCTCCATCGTTTTAGTTCGACTCTGCGTGGCAGTTCCATTAATTAGACGAATCGAGCACGATTAAGTAGTTTCGCCTTTTATGGCATTTTTCTTCGAACTTCTGCTATTACCTTGTGCTGTTAATTAAATACTTTAAATGCAATTGCTCGGCGAGCACACGTAGTTATCAAGTAGAAACAGTTGTAAGCTTGCAAAAGAACGCCGTATGCAGTTAGGAGCGCGTGCTAACGACCCGACTGATATGTATATGTATATATGAGTGAACATATTGCACGTGAAAGGTAATAAAGTTCGCGTGTTAAGAAATTTTAACTTGACTTCAAGTGCACTCGATATTAATGTGCTGCGGGGCGGACAGCAAAGAAAATAAATGTGTCTTCGTATGTGTCGTCGGCGTGCCACAGCTGGTGTCTTACTAAAGTGAAGTGTGTATATACTTATTTACACGTGCACATATCATCGTCTTGTGCAGAAAGCAAGAAAGAAAGCGATCAATTAACCAGATTATAAAAGACGCCCAGGCGCTAGCAGCAATTAATTTCCGATGTGTACGAGTGCATCTTAAACTGCGCGCCGTTACATACTGCCATTAATTTGAGCATACTGCTTGCTCCTTTGTTTACCCACTCAATTTCAGACTGTACTTGGTAGTAAGTGAAACCGTATACAAAGCATGAAGGTTAAGCTGCTATTTGCCTCTGAAGAACAATGAAGAGTACATTCCACTAGTAACTTGTTATTGTAACGGTTACCAAGTCCTCGTTAGGATGGTTAGAATAAGATAAGTTGTTATCGAGATCATCCACCGGTTGGCCCAGGAAACCTGCTGTTTCGACGGGTTCGAACCAAAAGTAAAGGGCTGTCAGAAGTGCAAGTTTAGGAGGGCATTCAAAAATATGGTTAGTGCCATACGGGGACTCGTTGCACGCTGGACATATATTTTATATGTCAAGGTGGATTCTGAATAAGTAGGAATACAATATCAGAAAGAAGCAACGCAAGGTTCGCTCTCCATTATCGCAGCAATTCGAGCTCGCAACTGCAATGTGTGGTGGTTTGACTCCAAGTACGCTATACTCAGAGAGAGATAGAGCCGGTGAAACGCCACTGTGAATTGCGGTCAGTGCATGTCTCAAGTTTGTTGCGTTCGTAGTCTGGTTGGCGTACTGTTTTATGTTGCCGACGTAGTTGAGGAAGGACCTCTTGATGCACCTAGTAGACGGTTCCGCTACAAGCAGATGATTGCAGCGATGTTTTCTACTAAAGCACCCCAGCAAAAACTACTTGGAGGAGAGTACATCCTGTTACTCAACTGCGAACATTGCGGAGTATCCTATTCTAGTCCGAAGTGCAGTTTTGTGACATGTCTGTAGCTTCCTCGTCTGTGTTTCACTGGATCCAGGCGACTATATTGGTGCTGCGTAGTTACGGATCGGCCGGCCGATTACCTTGTGTGTTGAAAACAACGTTTCTTTGGCTTTTTCCCATGTGCTGCCAGCTAGCGACTTGAGGATTTTGTTGCGGCTCTGAACTTTAGCAATTACCGCGGTTGTGCGAGGAATGTGGAAGCACGGGCTGTCGAAAGTCACACCTAAAATCTTAAGGTTCATTGTGTTTTTGACTGTAGTTCGTAACGAACTCTAAATCGGAAGTAATTTTGTCCTCTTTTAAATCTATTTTTGGTGGAAGAATCTAGGCACTTTCTCTTCCATTGGATAATGGAGGTCTTTGCTAGACTTGATGAAACATCTCGGCCGTCGTAAAATGGGCGAACCAGGGCATATCCAAAACTGGCACTAGTCATCTCAATAGTTTTGTGATATGTTTAAAGCGCTTTGTCGATTTGTTTGACTTGTTCTAAGATCCCTTTTCTGAGATCCCTGTTAGGATCCACCTCTTAACCTAACCTATCCTCTTTCTATTTTCCGAAATTCCCGCTCAGCAGCTGAATATATGATCATGCATGTAAATTTAATTTAATACAAAGCATTCCAACTCGTTGGAGACCATAAAGGTTTGTGAAGAAAATATTATGGTGTTGTTGTGTTGTTGAAAAAAATATAGAATTTTGCTGATGTAGCTTTTAAAGTATGCATGTTTGTGTTAGATATAAATTTCTTCTGTTTAGAGTATTTTGCTTTTCTCTCCATATCGCACAAAAAAGTCCTCAGTTTTCATTTTACTGATGAGCTGCTGCACGCAACTTCCCCCTCTTTCTAAACATAAGAGTTGAGACTGTCGCTTTTTGTAATTTTCCAGTTAGTTTGCACAGGTATTTTTCCCAGATATTTCCTTTGCGCTGCAGTGCAATGGCTTCACGTTCATCTGAAAGGAAACAAAATAAAGATTGGTCCAACCACTTCTCTTACTCAGCTACGCTTAATTTCATTTTCTTCTGTTCGCACAATTGACTTTAGCGTGCTCATGAATTATGCACCCAAGTCGTTGTCAAGAAGAATTACTAAATTATTTTCGCTTGCATTTTTTTGGCACTTGAAGCGAAAATTAACTTGAGTGAAAATGAATGTTCTTTTGTTAATTAATTTTTGTTATATTTTTGCGAAAAGTGTTGCCGTTTAAGCTTTTAAACTGTTTTAGTCATTGCATATGGATGTATGTATGTTACACTGTCATTGAACAGTATTCGGGTGGGGCTTAATTACTTCCGTCGGATGTAGTATTTCACTATTCCATTTCTTAAGTTATTCTGCAGAACGACTACTTTTTGAGGATATTTAATATTTTTGCTAAACGCTAAAGGTACCTAAGATAAGAAGGATCTTAATCATAAATAGAAAATCATTACCCTTCATCCAGTGTTATATTTTAGCAAATCCTTTCCTTACCTTATCAATTGCCTATTCAGTCCGTAGTAGCACCTGTTGGCAAGAGTTAGTCTGCGTTGAATTTCTGAGGCTGCCATTGTGTTTGGTGTTAATCCTGGTTCCAAGATAGACGAAATTATCTACGACTTCAATTTTATGACTGTCAACACTGACGTGAGAGCCAAGCCGCAAATGCAATGACTGTTTGTTTGGTGACAGGAGATATTTCGTCTTGCCCTCGTTCACTGCCAGACCCATTTGCTTTGCTTCCTTATCTAGTCTGGAGAAAGCAGAACTAACGGCAAGGATGATGAGGCCAATTATATCAATATCATCGGCGTACGCCAGCAGCTGTACACTCCTAATGAAGATTCTACCTGCTCGATTAAGTTCTGCTGCTGGAATTAATTTCTTCAGCAGCAGATTAAAGAAGCTCCTTTTCGTGCTGCGAAAGCAGCTTTTAAGGCGACAAATGTGTCGATCTTCCTTTCACGGCTCTTTCCCAAGATTTAGCGCATGGTGAATATCTTGTCAGTTGTTGTTTTTCCAGGCCTGAAGCCACACCGATAAGGTCCAAGCAGTTTGTTGACATTCGGCTTTGATCTTGCACATAGTACGCTTATGGCACGGTAGTTGGCACAGATAATGGGGTCTCCTTTTTTGTGGATTGGACAGAGCACACTTAAATTCCAATCGTCAGGCATGTTTTCATCCGACCATATTCTACAAAGAAACTGATGCATGCTCTTTATCAGTTTTCCACCATCGGCACCGCCGCTTTGTTGTTCTTTAGACGGGTAATTGCTATTGAACTTCTTCATGTTCGGGCAACGGAACGTCTTCTCCATCGTCATCGATTGGGGAATCGGGTTGACCATATCTAGGTGTTCATTCAGCAAGCTGGAGAAGTATTCCATACTTTCAGTATGCTCTGGAAATCAGTAACTAGATCTTTTATGGGGGTTCTACAAGAGTATTCTCGGGTTTTCATACCTTCTGTCGGCCAGCTTGTAAAGCTCTTCGTACTCACACATTTCGGATTCTCTCTTTTTTTGTCTGAAAATACGTCTTACTTCCCTCTCCAACTATCGGCATCTATTCCATCTGGACGTTTTATGGTCTGTTGTAACCCTGCAAGGTAGGCAGTCTGTTTTTTCTCTACTAAGACACGTGACTCCTCGTTGTATTGGCGGTTCTTTTGCCTTTTCCGAAATCCAATGATTTCGTTTGCAGCTGTACGTAAGGAGCTTGAAGTCCTGTCCCACAGATAAATTTTGCTGAGTGCTAATAGAACTCGGCTGATGAATAAACTGTCTTTTATTTTTCGTCGGCGTTTTGAGAGATTTTGTCTCTCTTTTATTGGTATTTGTTGGTATGAGAGTTTTGCTTGTTCAAGAGAAATCTGAATTTGTTTGTGTCACTTTACAACATTCGATTAAGATCATATATTTATATAAGACTGACAACACACTCAACTTTCCATTGCAATCAGTGCTTACAAATGAGACAACCTCACTCATACTCATATATGTATGTACATATATCCACGTATGCAAATAATTATAGGCAAACATAAAAATTCCTTTTGCAATACGACTCATACTTATGAATTCACCCTGATATAAGCCGCAAGCACTACGCCATGTCTTCTTACGCATTTTATGAGTCTTAATGAGACAGCTGCTGGTGGCATAGCTGGTGCTGTAAAACGTAGCAAATGCTGCCGAGCTTGATTGAATATGGCAATTGGCGACATAAAAGCGTTATATAAATCCACATTGTAAATTTTATTGGCGGTTGCTATTATATGAGCCCAAGGATGCAATGGCATGCCACAGAAGAAGTGGCGTGCAGGCGTTTGTCAGAAAATTGCATCATAAATCTTCAAGCGAAGATATATGTGGAAACATATTTCTTCATGTACGTATGTACGTGTGTATGTGGGAATGAAATATTGAGTTCATTTTGCAATTCTTTTTAATTAAAAATGTATTTTGTTTTTGGAAAATCTGTGAGCTAATAAATAAATGCTTCTAAAAATCTTCGAAAGCTTAGCGATTGATTCGATTAAATTTAATTCAAGAAACCAACTCTTAAATTCCAGTTATTGATAGTTGAATATAAATATCAATATTTCTGTAAATTATCCAATCTATTCCAATTCAAGCAAACTTTCACATCAAATCTTCTATTTGCTGCCATGCATATTTAACCATTTTCTTCCTTCAATATTAAAGCATATTATTTGTAGGCGACATCAGACTATTGCCAAGTGCGTTTCAGTCGCACTGCTTTTTCATTTTTATTGCCCAATATCAATAACAAATAAGTATGTATGGCACATCTCAACCACTAAGAGACACTTCCGCCGGCAAGCGCACAGCCAAGTGCATTTAATGTAAATCGAAAGCTCCATTGCCTACATTTATTGGCTCATTAAAATTCTTGTCGAGCGTCGTGAAGTTGTGGCAAGCAATTTGCCGCTACTTATACACTTTATCTCTTATATCATGGCACATATTGCTTTTCCTATTTCGCGTCTTTTGATTTAAGATAATTTAAAGAACTGCTTTCTTGGGAATCACTGTTTTAAATGATCTTTTTCATGACTGAATAGTGGAGAAGGAGAATCTGGCTTTAATACTTAATTTTCTTTTTCATATAGGAGTAAGTAGTGTGGTCGGTACTCCATATTGACAAAGAGACTGTGATGAGTTTGAGCGTAGTTTTATTTTCTCTGTATGTAGTCTCACTTTATGGTATGGATAGTGGATTTGTAGACTTTAAACTTATGGAATTGGTTGAAGTTCATTTTGAATCTTGTCTGCCTGTTAATATTCGTTTGATTGGGTTTACTCTAAGATTTTCACGGATATACATACACATAATAATTGATTGCTTAAAGGCCGCATTTCTAATACCAACAAGGTTTTTTCATTCATGATCGATGAAACCCTAGCAAAACTAATCAGATCACTTTCTAGTCACAAGGATAACTCAATTATATGGAAGAGCTTTCTGCTAGGGACTCAATGTACAGTACAAAATGTTCCCTTGCCAGTGAGACAAATAAGTGCCCGTAGTGTCGAGAATATTGCTGCCTCTAGCGCATCAATTGAGGAAGACCTAAATCAGTCTCGCACACGTCGTTCTCGGGCATTGGGCATCTCAGTGAAGTCGTTGTGACAAATTTTGCGAAAAATCGTGACCTACATCCTCACAAGATTAAATCCACGCAAGAACTGAAGCCGCTTGGCGACCAGAATCGTCGTATGTTTATGAATTAAGCTGAGCAACAAATTGAAAATTATCCGGATTTTCATCGAAAAATCATCTTCAGCGATGAGGCTCATTTCTGGCTTCGTCAATAAGCAAAACATACGTTATTGGTCAGGCAGTAACCCGCGCGTACTGGTGTGGTTTATGGACCGGCGGCATCATTAGGCCGTGGTACTTCTTTCGTGATGATCAGGACCGGCACTTTACTGTGAATGGGAATCGCTACCGCGCAATGATAACCGAAAATTTTTTGCCCGAATTGGATGATATGTGTTTTCAGAATTCAACTGCTTGTTCGTTGTTAAGAATATGTTTCGCAATTTTATTTTGAGTTGCGTTCAAAATTTTGCTTTCAAACCCCATTTCTCAAAATTTTCAATGGAAAGCTATATGACTTTGTCTACCTTCGTCCAATTTTAAATACATAAACCCAAATGAGCGCATTAGAATAAACATGTATGTTCATAACTTTCTGAGTAGTTAAATGATTCTCAGAAGTACTCCATGTCAAATTTAGAGATTTACAAGTTTTAGAGACTTGTCGGATGCTATTTTTGTCGCAAATGGTACATATTCGCTCAAATTCTCCGGCATTGAAAACAAGTTCACCTGAAAGCAAATTTTTAACAGTCTTTTGATACGAAACTATTACTAACTTTCACGATTACGGTACTTGTTCGTTAGTACGATTGAAGGTGGAATGAAAAACAAGTTGAAAAAATTAATTTTTGAACGAAAAAGTGTCTACAGTACTTGGTGGTGGTGGAAATTGAAAAAGCGAAAAATAGTAAGAATTTGTTCATAATTTTAAAATTCTTTATTTAGTTTTCAAAATCTATGTCAGTCCACGAAACAGTTGTTCAAGTCAATTTCCGGAATAGCCTTCAATGCGCGAAGAGATTCAAGATCCAAGACTATTATTAATATGTTTCAGGACATCGTGGTAGTCGGAAAGCATGGTTTCACAGACGTTAACGCGACGCTGTTTTTCAAAAAAATTGAATGATTTTGAAACCAATAGTGCGTTTATTTTTCTTAGGCCCAAAATCTATAAAAATGGTTTTCACTGATTCTTCTGATATTGCACCGATGCCAGTGAGATCTCTGGCCTTAGTTTCTGCGATTCTTCATTTGCCGAAAATTTCTTCTCAGAAATATAAGGAAATAGTTGCTAGTGGCCAGATCTGTGGAATACTTTGTATGCGCAAGTAATTTGAAGCCGAATTCATGGATTTTTGTCCTCGTTTTGACTGACTCCATTGCCTTTTTCTTCAAAAGCGGCCGTTTTTCAGTGATTTCATCCTTCAAATGGTCCCTTAACGCTATATAAGAGCCGCTGTTGATGGTCCTTCCTCTTTCAAGGTAGCCAACAAAAATTGTTTCGAGAGCATCTCATAATACAGACGCCATAAACTTGCCAGTCGACTGCTTTGTTTTTCCATGATTTGGACTGGGTTTATCGTGTGCAGTCCACTCGGATGACTGTCGATTGGACTTTCGAGTGAAATGATGGAGCCATGTTTCATTCTTTGTCATGATTTCATAGGCTTGGACATCTCCAAACACTGCTGCAAATCATTAACTTATTAAATCCGAAAATGTGAGTTTCTTCCGATTTCACCGAACTGATTTGATTGTGATTTGAACATATGGTTGCAATAAAACGGCACTTTGTTGCCAACGCATGCGATATTTAATTACTCAGTAGTGCAAGCATAACTATAGGACGCGTGTGCAAGCACGCTTGCTAACGGCTTCCAATAAGAGCATCAAACAGAGGACAACAATTTCATTAATTTAATTTACGTTCACATTTTAATGTACCGCACAGCTGATGTTACAGCATTTCGCATAGCTAGCGGAATTTCCATATTTGCTAATGCACACGTGCAACAAATGAAAATACACTCAACTGTGTGGTGGGTGTCAGTATGCCTAAGCATGCCCTGTAGGAAATGTCTTCTGCTCAACCAGTTTTATTGTGATTCCTCACTGCTGCGCTTTCGTGCGAAATTCCCTGCTGATTGCAGCTGAGAGGCGCTGAACTGTCTTGTCGCCCACACAGAATAGCTTTAAACACGCTCAGCTTCAAGTCTGCACACTTTTCCGCAGGGCACGTGTGCACCTAGGTGTGAGTATGCGACACGAAAAACGAAATCAAATATGCATTTGGTTAGTGAATGAAGGCTGTACAAACGGAAAAACCACAAAAAAACCAACAAAACTGCTGCACCTACCAATTACGGTGGCACCAGCGTGTGCGTGCTTGGAATTCACGAAAAAAGGCGAACTTGTAGCACGCATTTAGGCGCACAGCACTGGTGCGCCATTGTGCCCATTGTGCTGATTGTTTGCGACTGCGACGAAATAAATGCGAACGCAGGCATTAATGCAGCTGTTGTTTGCTCAATGACCGCTTTGAGTGCGGGTCACAAGTGTGCGTGTGTGATGGTGGTCAAAAATATATGATAGTTATATAAACAAAGGAAATATAAAACAGAAATATTATAATGAGGACTTATGTCAATTTGACGCATAAAATGATGGCGGTTTGGGGCGACCGTGTGATGTGCCTGGTGATGACATGTATATACAGGTAATCCTAGTCTTAATTTATTGTTATCACTTGTTTGGTGGACGGACAATATTGCAGGCAATAATTTAATTGTGTACATGCGTTTCATTTCATATATTTTGAGAAGGTTTTTGTATTATAGAAACCTATATTATATGTAAGTTATACAATATTGCGCCGAAAGTTTTATGAGTATGTATGGAAAATAATTAGCCGTTCGTTTTTTTTAGTTCGGTACCTACATTTTTGTCACATTGTATTTATTTAAAAAAATGTTTGTTGAATTAAATTTCAAATAGCTGGCAACCCTTAAAAAATTATTTATATTTCAAACATTTTATCATATTTGTATTAAACATATTTTTTTCGTTTTTATTAAGAAAAAAATATTCCAACAGGTGGCAACCCTATTAAAATAAAATCTAGATAAATAAAATTTTTTTAATTTTGATACAGACATTTTTGTCACTTTGTATTTATTTTAACAATTTTTCCTAAATTAAGTTTCAAACAGGTGGCAACTCTATTAAAATCAAATCATGCGAAATTATTATTATTTTTTAATTTTAATATCGACATTTTTATCACATTGAATTCATTTCAAAAATTTTTATTAAATTAACAATTTCAAAAAGGTGGTAACCCTTAAACAAATTATTTGTACTGCAAATATTCTAACAAATTTTTATTAAAGATTAAATTTTTATCGCTTTTATTGAGAAAAAATATTTTAACAGATGGCAACCCTATTCAACTGAAATCTTAGTAAATTCAATTTCAAATAAGTGGTAGCGACCATAGTTTTATTATACATTAATTTTTTCACTTTTATTGCGAAAAAATAGTTTATCAGGTGGTAACCTTATTGAAATCAATTCTTCGAAAATTTGATTTAAAAAAGGTGGTAGCCCTTACCAATATTCTGCCAACTTTTTATTATACACAAAATGACAAATGTTGTAATTGGGAAAAAATATTTTAACAGGTGGCAACTCTATTAAAATCAATTCCTTGAAAATAAGATTAAAAAAACAGGGTATCCCTCACCAATATTCTGCCAAAATTTCATTATACACAAAATGACAAAATAAACGCCATATTTATTGAAAAGAAATATTTTTACAGGTGGCAATGCTATTTAAATCAAATCTTGGGAAATTCAATAGCAAATAAGTGATAGCTCTTAGCGATATTCTATTATGCGTTCATTTTGTCACTTTTATTGAGAAAAAGTATTTGATCAGATGGCAACTCTATTAAAACCAATTCTTTGAAAGTTATGTTTAAAAAAGGTGGTAGCCCTCACCAATATTCTGCCAAATTTTTATTATACACGAAATGAAAAAAGAAATGTCATATTTATTGAGAAAAATATTTTAACAGGTGGCAACCCTTTTAAAATGAAATTTCAAACAGGTAGTAGTCCTTAGCAATGTTCCACCATTTTTTTCATTTTTCTTCTCATTTCGTCACTTTTATTGAAAAAAATTATTTGATTAAATGGCAACCCCATTAAAATATTTTCAACGGTAATAAATTTTAAAATTATTTTAATCTACATTTCTCCAACTTCACACGTTTTAATGCAGATTTTGCATAAATTAATAAGCTTACCATTTTTTAACAGCTGGCAACACTTTAAACATATTTTTCTTTTGTAAACATAGTTAATTCAATGTACGTAATAAAATACTTGATATATTCGGCAATTAAGTAAATTGCAAAATATATTAAAAGTGGCAACCCTTGTCAGTCCGTGTCTGAAAGCATTATGGTTTCGGGTGAATAAACTATTAAACAAGGTGATATAAAATATTTGAAGACAGCCTGATTGACAAATTTATTGGTTTCCTAAATCACCTCCTGCGATCTGACAGCATTGATAAGCACAGGGATGCTTTTTTATAATTTAATTTAGTCAATATGCTAGTTTTGTTCAACCTTTTCTCTTTTGTAGGTTATTTTGTGCGAAATTCGTATATTTTCTTCATATCCCTTTATTTTTCTTAATGGATACAATAACAAGTTTTTGATTTTATACATAGTACATACATACATATGTATGTGGGAATCCACATTTCATGCCTGGTATCCATAAGAGGAAATTGCAAATTGCAAATTGAGATCTAAATATACACACACATGAATAATTGTTGAAAACCTCTCAATTATGCCTTTTCAACCTTACAAAAACACCAGCAACACACAAATATAGTAGAATCTTAATGACCTCTTTTTGCCTGCAAACGAATTAAATTGAGAAATGTTCATCATTTCTCTTGCAAATCTACTCCTACGCATGGATCATAGGAGATTCAAATCCACATCTGCATACTACTAAATCTACTACCAAATGTAGTTTGCATAAAACTTCTTTGTGGAATTGGACAGCCAATTACTTTACTTGTTTTTTATAGTAGTTGATATACGCAGATGTTCGAGTATATGCAGCACATACATATGTACGTATATATGTATGAAAAAATGAAGTAAAATGCCTACCTAAGCAAGGTAGGTCAGTAAGAGATTCTTAATAACTAAAAGTGTATACTTTTCAAAGAAAACAGCACGAAATGTGGGGTTAAGTGAGGTTGGCTTGAGTTTGGTAGGCCATATTTAATCACTTATCTGCGGTATGTATGTCTGTAACAGTTTATCCGAAATGAATACAGTTGGCTTGTTAAGCTTTTATAGCAATTCGTGCAATGATTTTGCTAGCAATTCTTCCTTGTGCTTTCAAATCAAATATAGATTTACCAAGAAGGTTTGGGAGTTTAAAAAATGATAGTTTGTTGCCAAGGTTGCCGTTTTAGTTCAAAGAAAACCATGGATACGAAAGTAATTCGAGGAATAATTCTCACAATTCTCAATAATTTCCATAGATTTCTAAGGCGGTGCAACGTCTACATGAAATGGAACTTACGTCTTCTTCGCATGGTGCCGTCTTTCAGGGGTTTTACTTTTCAAAAATACTATTACTATACTAGTATCCGTCTATTTTTTGTATGTATAAATGTTCTGAAAACAAGAAGAACCATTAACTCGGTCGTTTCGAAGCTATAATATCCTTTTACAAGCCGTTCCTTTGAGTCAAATCTAACTCAGCGGAAATCACGCGGATTTTTATATGGCCAAGGACTGTCAAGTCGCCACTATTCCCCGAAATAACGTGAGGCAAGTTTTCTGCTGCTACAACCACAACAACAACCTACAAAAATAAAACCGTTTCCATAGTTGATTTTGCGGCAGCCCCCGCGAAACCCAGCTATCCAGTTGTAGAACACAAGAGGATACGGAAGCACTGACTCGCTGTCATTCTACCGATAGCGGTTCTAGGGTGCCTTTTCTTACTAGCTCTACAGCTTTACAGTTTCCTGCGATTCCGATGTGACCTGGCAGCCATGCCAGTCTTAACACAAAGACACTCGTTGCTATTGATAGCGAGGTTAGACACTCTTTGTCCAGCCCTGAACGCACTGTTAATGAGCTCAAGGCTAGTATCGCCACTCTGCTATCTGAGAGAATGGTCACTTCTCTGAAGGAGGCTGCGCTCCGTAGCAGTAAATCTACTGCTGCTTTAATGGCTGCAATCTCGACCTGGAAGACACTGCAATAGTTAGGAAGTCTGGAGTTGATAGAGAGCTGCTGATAGTAAACCCCTCTACCAACCTTTCTTCCAAGCTTTGACCCATTCGTAAAAAAGCTCACTGTCCAACGGCTTCTTCCCACCAACAACACTAGCCGGTATATGGCTTGAGAAGTAGTCGCCCGAGTTCGGTTTGGCGACTCCATGATCCAAGTGATCCGATATGAAGTCAAAGTGAGTGAGGATTTCCCACTCACTCTGACTCCGAGACTCTCTGAGTCTGATAGCAACTTTCGTATACACCTTCCAACGATTTCTATGGGCACAATGTGCAAGATGGCCTTAAGTGTTATGACTGGAATGGACCCTAGTGCACCACACATGCTGATGAGCGCCGCCCGTTGTTCAGGGTACAATAAACTAAATTGGTAAGGGTTATGTATTCATTACACTCTCAGTCATTAGTTTCGACTAAAAATGTGTATTTATATAAGATAAATTAATGAGTATGCACTTCATGTATATATATGCGAGTAAAAAACCTTGTGATGCCCATAAATCATCGCACATACACCATTAGACAAAATATATTTTGAAGAAATATTATATTACCATTTGGTTAGCTTTTTTCCTGTTGAAAGTAGCAACATTGCACCGAGCAGCTGCTCACGAGCACCCTCTGAGTTGATATTTATATTTTTTATATTTTCTATTTGGCTGGACAGCATGTAAATTAGAATACTGCTGTCAGTTGCGTACATTTACCGTATGAGCAGAAAACACACTATTTTTCTTGCTTTATTTTCCTGCCCGAACGTCTGAATGTCACAACTGAGAACTGCCTGGAAACGGCCAAATGCGTTTGTAGAGGCAGGAGGCGCCGACATGCTTGTGACTTACACAATAGTCATGGGAAATGTAAGAACACAGCAGAGACCGTAACACACTTTTCATTACCCTTATGATAGTAGATACTTGTATCTGCGTGTAGAGGAGGAAGGAAAGAGCCGTGTAGTGACTGAAGCGGAAGCGGCTGTTTTATTTCACTTTTCATTTTCGCATTAGCAGTAAATTAGTTGAAGCTGCTTTTTTATTACTTTCTGCTTTTTCCAGCCCACTTACACATACACACTTCCCGGCGAACTAGCACTACACTAAGCCTGAAGGAGAAAATAATATATGTGCAATAGAAAAGGCCTGGGCACCACTACACAGTGGAATGTGGCAATGAATAGTAGTTGTGCGCATAGAAGTCGCGGCTCTCCGTTACGCTTTTCGGCCTAATTTTTGCCCTATTTATTGTGCTTTGCTTTCTATTTCGTGCTTAAGATTCACTGTGCGGCCATAAAATCTGACCGTATGTCTGCGCCACTTTAAAGATCCCAATATTTTAAATTTTCCAGCGCGAGTATAATCATCATCGACCGTATTTCATTAACACTTGGGTCCAGCGCGCGGCGAAAGATACGACTACACGGCCACTAAGCCCTCATAAAAGTCAGCAGCACAACAAGGGCGAATAAAATACGGCGGCAAAATGAAAATGAAAAAAAGATTAAGAATTAGTGCTGCACAAAGTGTATGGCATGAAAGTAAAAGAACAACCACAACAACTACAACAACTATGTAAAGTAATAAATACCGAAATTCAAGGGTTTCCAGGGTATGAGTTATCATAAAGGAGATCCCAGCGGTTGTGGCAATAACGAGATTGCTTGGCTTAGCTTCGCAGTGCACGTGTATTTTTAGGCCTTTTCGGCGAACACACTTTTTGTGAGTTGATGGCCGTAGTAGCCGAAATTTAAGAAAATATTTAACGCGCAAATACTCATACCACGAAATTATTTTGCGAATATGGATATGAGTACGGTTAAGTTTCCTAAAACTTGTAATTAGATTATATTTGTGTTCTTAGAAATTGGTCGGAAATTTAATTTGTGCTGTCTTTAATTATATTAATAAACAAGCGATTGTTTTGTAATATAAAGGGGGTTTTCAATAAAAGCGCAACAAACGTTTGTTTAAATAAAATAAAAACGGTTTGGGATATCAATGAAATCATTTATTTCTGTGAAAGTACATTCAATCCCATTATGTACATTATGTATGGAACTCGATTTCTTTTGCATGGATACCACGGGCACGCTTGCAGAAGACCAGATGCTGAACCCAATTTTCGACGTTTTCAAGCTTAAATCGGCTGATGCTGCAGCAATTTTACATTCGATATTCGTATAAAGTTCATCAATTGTCGCTGGCTTGTTGGCATAGAAAATAAACTTGCCTTAGCCTTACAGGAAATAGTCTAACGGTGTTAAAACACACGACCGAGGCGGCCAATTGACTGGGCCATTTCGTGATAAAACACGTTCACCAAACTTGGTTTTCAATAAATCGATTGTGACATTCGTTGTGTGGCTTGTGGCGCCATCCTGTTGGAACCACAAGTCCAACTTCATACATATCATCCAATTCGGGCCAAAAATATTCGGTTATCATTGAACGGTAGCCATTTCCATTCACATTAACATTCCGGTCTTGATCACTACGGAAGAAGTAGGGCCCAATATCGTCGCTGGCCCATAAATCGTAATTTTTTCGGGATGCAATGGTGAATCATGGAGTTTGTGGGGATTACTGCCTGATTAGGCCAAGATCTTTTTGCAAAATTCGGTCACAGAGAACGCTTGAGAAGGGCGTGTGAGAGACTGATTTTGGTGTTCCTCAATTGGTGCGCTAGCGGCAGTAATATTCTCGACACTACGGGCACTTCCATGTCTCAATAGCACGGGAACATTTTGTACCTGCCAGGCCTACGACAAGAGACAATGCGTTCACCAGGATTGTCCTTCAATAAACTGGTTTTTTCGTTAGCTGTTTGGCTCACAGTGTCGTCTTGTTGGAACCAAAGATTGCCCAAACAAATATCTTTAAATTCTATCACTTTTTATATTTACGCATCTATTAACCAAAAGTTTGCTTCATCTCTGAACAAAACTTTCTAGTGAAAATTGGGTATGCCATCCCTTTTTGGGCCCTTTCACCGAACGTGAGACGCGCTTGATGGACGTAAGGCTTTAATTCTTGTACGAGTGCGAACCAAGATCATTCCGCAAAACATTCCCTGAAAAAAGAAAGACAGAGCTCCCCTTGTTGCTCTAGTTGGCGGATGGACTTATTCAATTCACAGCAGCAGTACCGTTTTCGGTGGGCACTGTATATTTTTTAAATGGACTCAGTCCTGTAACTTTCCGGACAAACCGCATTATCTGCTAGAGTAGCGCAACCCATCCAAGGTTGCTCGAAAGACTACCGCGCGCAATACATCACGCTAGCCGAACCAATATTTTGGATAGAAATTTGGACGATTTGAAAAGGTTGTACCGAAGTAAGTCTGTTCATTATAAAATGCAAACTAAACTGAATATAAATCTGATAGTATCTGTCTAAAAGACCAACTCCATTGATAGTATTGAATCATTGAAAACCGTGCCGCAAAAAAGGAAGTCTTATGATATGAGATCCGCGGTTTTTTAGTCTTGATCTGGCAAGTGTGGATCACTCGAGAAGAAAGTGTTGAAGTGAATCTAGCTCATCCTCTTTTAAACAGCTTAAGCATCTGGCATCCGGTAAAATTTTTTTATCTTTCCACATGAATCTCGATCGTTCAATCTCCAGTTAGAGTTCCTATATCTATTGAAAGCTGAACGTTTCTGCGGACGATGATCTCACTAGACCGCTTTTAACTTACCCTAAGCCAGAAAGACGTTGCAGTCGCGCAGTTCTTAGTATTTGACCAACGCATGCCGAGCTCGCCAGATCCCGAACCATCCAGTAGTAAGCCGCAAGAAACCAGTGGAACTTCTACCCGTTTAATTTCTATAGCTAGTGTGACAGAAGTACCTGAAATAGTAAGCTACTCAGTTTTGCAGTTTCCTCAAATTCCATTACAGTCAGGCATCCAAATCAATATAATCATGAGTTGACTCGATGCCAAGAAGATTTATGGTCCTTTGCATATTCGAAACGGAGAGTAGCGCAGCCGATGGAACGTGGAGCTGTACGAGATATACATACGATGTTATTGACATAATTTACGAATCATGAGACAACGGCTGTGCTGGCTAGGTCATGTTGTCCGGATGGAAGAGAATTTTTGCTTTAAACTTTTTCGATTCAGTTCCCGCCGGTGCAAACAGGAGAAGAGGAAGACCTCCACTGAGTTGAGAAGATCAGGCGGAGAAGAACATGGCTGCACTTGTTATCTTGAATTGTCGCAAAATAGCGAAAAGAAAAAAACTAGCGGTGTTTACGCTATTAAAGAAGAAGTAGAAGACTCGATGCCAAAAATATAGTCTGGAAACATTCCTAGACTACTCCGACACAAAACACTTGGAATCCATCAAGCACCAAACCTTCAATGGATTTCCACTAAAAGCATATCAGACATAAGTAGTTTCATAGAAACCTCAAAATGGTTTGAGAGAGAAGGTGAAACATAATAGCAGATACAGGAGGTTCGACGAATAGTGTATCAAAATGGCACATCAAGTGCTAATTGAGCCCGATAGGGCTGCACTCCTACCTACCTACCTACTCTTGAATGATCAGAAAAATTAGTGTTGAGATTATTAAAGGTACAATTGATGTGGGTTAGTTGTTTATACCCTGAACAGGATGTATTAAGTTTTCCACGAAATTTGTAGAAGACGGAAACCTCGAAGAGTCTCAATAATATTTGTACAAATGATCAGAATGATGAGCTAAATTTAGCCATGTCAATATATCCGTCAGTCTCTCAGTTTATGAGATATCGATCTGAAATTTTGCACACGTCTCTTTCTCCCCAAGAAATTGCTCATTAGTCGGAACCGCTCATATCGAACCCTTATATATAGTAGGCCCAATCTTTGTATGAAAAGCTGTTTTATTTAACAAGATGACTTCATGAAATGTGGCATGGAATAATGTTCAAGGCTTCAAGGCAACGGTACACTCTCCGAAGAAATTGTTCAGTTCGGAAGTGTTAGCATAAAGTTTTGTATATACTATACACACGTATATATTTTTTTAATAAAATACCCCAGTGACTACAAGTGTGGAATATATTTGCATTAACAAAATTATGGCAAAAATTTACGCTATAGAGAAACTTTGAAACACTTTAAAAACCGTTAGAAGACCGCACTGTCAAAAGCAGCAACTTTCAAAGCGTAAAAAATTGATCGAAAAAAAACGTTATCTTCTTTGTATGCAGCGAACAGGTAGTAAGCTGCTGCAGCTCCTGGTTATAAGCATAAAAACTTTAAGTTGATTTCCATGCTGGATTCATGCGCATAAATAAAGATTATACCGTCGTACACTTATCAAACCCACTTGCCATGGAGAAGCGCATGAACACAAGCATCGAAATGCATTCGCAACACAATGACTTCACGTACGTGCCCGACAACGAGCACGAGCGAGTAGGCAATCAAATTGATATTAATAGAGTGGTGCCTGAGAGCATGCACACTACGAGACTCAAGCGCATATGAGTGGGCTTTGCAAAAGCGCAATGCAACAACAAAATAACCAGCAAATAAATAAACAAAGAAAAATGAGAGAAATGAAATTCAAATGCCAATGTATACGATGTGGATGTGTTCTCATGCACACTTCCGCTGCTGTACAGGCGCTGCATTGCAGCTTACGTGCTCTTAGCGCGCAGCTTAAGTCCACTAGAGCACTTTGCATAAAAATACCAAGACATATTTTACAGTTACGCACAGCTAAACGTCTACGTATATTGAAAATTCTCTGCAAACGACATTTTTCAAGTGCTAACATATACAAATACATAGTTGTTCGTATGGTTGCATAAAGTGTTGGAAGAGTGGTTTAGAAATGCCAGCAAACAATTTATATACTATCCAGTATATATGTACCTACACATTCATGTGTGTGTAGGTTTAAACTAGGAGGCCACATCAACAAGTCAAGAATCCCAATACACGAGTTAAGTGCAGAGTTGTTAGCACACAGCGCGCTCCACAGAGATAAGAGTCGTTAAAAAGTAGAGTTCGTGCGAATAGATCTCAGAAAAGTTTTGGTTAAAATGTGTAAGAATTTTTTTTTTCAAATGCTGTATATGAAAACCTTTTCCTCATTGAACTAATTTTGTTATGCAACAGAGCCGAACATGGGTTATCACAGATCTCATTTCGGAATATTGTCTAATTTTTAAATAAACTTTTAGATGTTTTGAAGTCGCTCAAAACAATGTAAATATTTTCATATTAAGCGAGCTTAAGTAGTAACACACCTCTAATCTGTAATTTGAACTGCTCAGCTTAGACTGTCGCGCGTTTTATGCAATAGGTGAACATAAATGACTCAAGAAATGGCCAGCTACTGAAAAAGAGTTGAATAAGTTGCTAAATTTTCAAAAGCCTACGTCTTACCAGCATTTTTGGGCACCTGTGGGATGAAATCATTTGACTTCACATTGACCGTGGCCTATATCCTTCCCAAAACTGTGAACCCGGAATCATACCAGATCATATCAGAAATAATATTTTTATACGTTTCTGCTATCAAAGCATACTTTTAAATTCTCTCAAGAAAACTGCCCTTAAACAACCAATGCCCATAAGCGTTCCCTAAACTCAACTAGAAGTCTTCTGTATTGGAAATGATATATATAGGGAGGGAAAGTCTTTGAACTACCTCAGGTTTGCTTCACGTCAATAAAATTACTTCCAATAGATGAAACACCACGAAATGAAGAAGTCTAAAGAAACTTGTAGTTGAAATATAAAATTAAAAAATATAAGACGGTGTGCGAATAGAAATATTTTTAGTTGCCACCTGATTAAAATTTTTATTTCGCGAAATTGTAAAACTGAATATTAATAATACTTGGTTATCAAAATAAAAAAGTTTTAAGAAAATTGATTGTCTAAAATATTTTTGGGAGTAGTTGCCACACTTTTAAATTTTGGTCTGAGCAATAAAATTTACAAAAAACAAAAATTACAAAGCATTTGTATAAAAAAAAAACAAATATCAAGAATTGTAAAACCGCTTGCGAATAGAAATATGTTTAAAAGGGTTGCCAACTGATTAAAATTTTTGTTTTATATTATTGAACATGGTTAACGGACTGAAGGCTTTTAAGAAGTCTTAGAGTTATTTAAGAAGTCTTAGAGCTGTCAATATTTCCGAGTAAAGTTGCCACATGTTTAAATTTATTACTGTATTAAATGTGTAAATTAAATTAAATATGGGAACAGTTGGCTAAAACTAAAAAAGTTAAAGATTTTTTTTTAAAGAGTTGCCACCTGTTTAAATTATTTCACATAAATTGAAGTTACTAATATTTTATAAAGTTGAATTTATTTTAATTTGGAAATTTTTTTATGGAGTTGCCACCTATTTAAAGGTTTCAGAAAAACTGTAATTGTCACTAATATTTTATAAAATTTAATTTATTTTAATTAGAAATTTTTTAAAGCATTGCCACCTGTTTGAAATATTACACAAAAAATTAATTTTCCACTAATATTTTATAAAATTTAATTTATTTTAATTTTTTTTAAAAAGTTGCCACTTGTTTGAAAGAGTTCATAAAAAATTTGAGTTCCACTAATATTTTTTTAAATTTAATTTATTTTAATTTGGAGTTTTTTTTAAAGAGTTGCCACTTGTTTGAAATATTTCATAAAAAATTAAGTTCCACAAATATTTAGTAAAATTTAATTTATTTTAGTTTTAAATTTTTTTAAAGAATTACCACCTGTTTTAAAGATTTCATAAAAAATTTAAGCTATTATTTTTTAAAATTTAATTTACTTGACACTTTATATTTTATTCCAAAAAAATCCACCAGTTCTGTATTTACCCATATGAAATGCAGTCTTCTACTTGTAAAGCAGCAGTTCAATATCATGCTTTCCCATCTTAAATATACTATTTTCACAATTTTCAATGAAATAATGACGTGACCCTTGCATGCTGGAATGCGCTTTCAGCTATAATGAAATACGCCTCCCCGTGGTGATATTTGCACCACGTTTTTGCTTTCCCAATTGCAAAAAAAAAAAATCAAGTGCTCCCACCTAAATAAATTTCAAGTTTCGTTTTAGACACATTGAAACTAGGATTTTACTGCGATGACGGCATGCAATGAGCCCACGATGCACCATTTTCTAGTGTCAAAGTAAGGCATTGAGTCACGTGAAAAAATTTTCATGAAATCAAGCCAACTTTTGAGTCAAAAGTTAGCTGAGTGTATATTAAGTTGATGCAATCGTAGATCACAGCACCTCCAACTTAATTTGATAAAATTGTTAGTCTAGCTTTGGCAAGGTAACGGAACTGAAAGTGACATTTTATGTACTTCAAAGAACAAACTTCATTTTAAAATTTAAACTCTAGGGGAAATGTTAGTGAAATTTATTTCACAACCCACTTTCAACAGAAAAATTCAGCCGACAAAGCTGCGCCTGGAATGCGATTAGTAAGCGATATTGCATTTTCAAAACCACACCCTCAACCTCAGAATCCAGTATATCAGAGAAAAAGCTTTTAACGCCCTCCAACACACTGTAGCTCTCTCAATTTAGGTGACTATGGTCGGCACTTTATCTATTGGCAAAGTGCGTTTTTTCCAAAAGCACCTGAAACATTTTTCATTTACGAACGATATGTGCATACAAACGCACCAAAGTGCCTCTCATATTTGACCTTCAACCGACTAGGTGAATAATGGAAGTTCTGTGTATGCATTTCCTACAATTTCAATTTCTGAGGCAGTGTTTGAAATAAAAATTAGCCTTTAGGCGTCCAACAAACGAAACGAGAGAAAATGTTTTAATAAATTTTCTGTGTTGAACTAAGCGCCGCAAGTGTTAAGCGTTCGTAATATTTTTCGAAATATTATTTTTTAAATAAAATTTTGCTTGCGTTTGCTTATTTGCTTACTGAATTTATGATAAACTTGATTGTAAATAGGAGCAAAAGCATTTGCTTTACTAATAATTTACACATGCATATAGGCCGAGCAACAGCGTGCATACGTGGCGTATACGTAACATTGAAATGTGCATACTAGAATTTCGTTTTCAATTATGGAAGGCATAGAAATAAATTAACTAAAATAATTAAATTGTGTGGCAGCTGTTGGAATTTCAAAGCAGGCGAATACTTGACCCGGTTCTTATACGAAAATGCCAAACTTTTCGAGGAAGAGCGATGTCGAGGTATTGTTAAAGACGGCAAATAAGACATGACATGTAGATTTTTTTTTGTTTAGCACGACTGTAGTTCCGAATCATTGTTTTACGGCGCATTCGTAAGAATTTTTGATATCTTTTGTTTCTTTATGAATTTTTTAATACCTCGCCTACTTATAAAGGCCGAATACATGGCGTATACGTAACATTTGAATAAAAAATTCCAATTTATTCAAAGAACTTAGTATGTATAGGTATTGAAATATGTAGACTTGGCTGACGGAACTAGTTTGATGAAAAGTGTAGTGTTGCTGTTGGCGAACTAAAAAAACACTTTTATACGGGGAGTTGCCACTTAAAAAGATGTAATTAAATAATATTGACAGGTTGAGAAGTATGTAATAAACTAAAGTGGTTTTTAGAAGGTTAATAGCTGAAATAATTTTTGAAAGTTGTTGCCACCTGTTTACAATTTATTTTTTTAATGCTTTCGTTTTATGGAAGTGTGAAAAAAGAAACATATTTGTTAATTTGCAAAAAAATAAACTTTTGTTGAGAGTTGCCACCTATTCAGAATTTTTACTAACAGAAATTTTATAGGGTAATCCATACGGAAATAAAGCTACAAAATTAAATAGGATAAATAAGATAAAAACGTAAAATTATTTTTGAAAGTGGTTGCCATCTGTTTACAATTTCTTTTTTGAATACTTTCGTTTTAAAGAAGTATGAAAACAAGAAAGCATTCCTTAAATTTGGGGGAAAAATAAACTCTAGGAGAAAGAATCGTTGCCACCCATTTAGAATTTTAATTGCCTACTCAGTCCGAAATAGCACCTGTTGGCAAGAGATATCCTGCGTTGGATTTCCAGGCTGACATTGTTGGTGGTGTTTATGCAGGTTCCTAAATATACGAAACTATCTACAACTTTAAAAATGCGACGTGAGAGCCAAGTCGCGAGTGCGACGACTGTTTGTTTGATGACAGGAGAAATTTCGTCTTGCCCTCGTTCACTGCCAGACCCATTTTCTGTGCTTCCTTGTTCAGCCTGGAGAAAGCAGAACTAACGGCGCTGGTGTTGATGCCGATGATATCAATATCGAATTATTTTCTCCAGCAGCAGATTGAAGAAGTCGCACGATAGGGAGTCGCCTTGTCTGAAACCTTGTTTGGCATTGAATGGCTCGGGAAGCTCCTTGCCGATCCTGACGGAGCTTTTGGTGTTGCTCAACGTCAGTTTACACAGGTGTATTAGTTTTGTTCAGTCATCGCGGCATAAAGGCAGTTCCTTTTCGTGCTGTCGAAAGCAGATATGAAATCAACGAAGATGTGGTGCGTGCCTATTCTCCTTTCGCGGGTTTTTTCCAAATTTGGCGCATGATGAATATATGGTCGGTTGTTGATTTGCCAGGTCTAAAGCCACACTGATAAGGTCCAATAAGTTTGTAGACGGTGGACTTTAATTTTTCATACAATACGCTCAATAGAACCTTATACGCGATGTTTAGGAGGCTTATCCCACGGTAGTTGGCGCAGATTGTGGGGTCTCCTTTTTGTGGTTTGAACAGAGCACACTTAATTTCCAATCCTTGGGCATGCTTTCGTCCGACCATATTTTACAAAGAAGCTGATGCATGCTCCCTCATCAGTTCTTCGCCGCCGTGTTTGAATATCTCAGCCGGCAATCCATCGGCCCCCGCCGCTTTGTTGTTCTCCAGGCGGGTAATTGCTATTCGAACTTCTTCATGGTCGGGAAATGGAACGTCTGCTCCATCGTCATTGATTAGGGAATCCGGTTCGCCTTCTCTTGGCGTAGTACCTTCTGATCGCTGGAGAAGTGTTCCCTCTATAATTTTAGTATGCTTTGGGCATCGGTCGTTAGATCACCTTTGGGGGTTCTACAAGAATATGCTCCGGTTTTGAAACCTTCTGTTAGCCGTCGCATCTTTACGTAGAATTTTCGAGCATTACCCCTGTCGGCGAGCCTATCAAGCTCTTTATACTCACGCATTTCGGCCTCTTTCTTTTTCTGTCTGCAAATGCGTCTCGCTTCCCTCTTCAACTCTCGGTATCTATCCGATTTCGATAAGGGACTGATTAGGATGAAGAAATAATAAAAAAAAAAATTTCAGATAGTTGGCATCCGTTTAGTACTTTCACAATCTATTCAGAATTCTTGGCAAAAGAAAATTTATAAGGTAATCATCACTAAAATAGAGCTATAAGACTAAAAAGGATGAAGAAATAATAAAAAATATTTTTTAGAGGGTTGCCATCAGTTTAGAACTTTAACCACCTATTCAGAATTTTTAGCAGAAGAAAATTTATAGGGTAATCATATTATAGAATAAATAGGATGAACAAATAATAAAAAAGTTTTAGAGAGTTGCCACCAGTTTGAAATTTTTATTTTAAAGAAGATTTTTTAACTAAGTGAATATCGGTGTAGACATCAAAAGAAACAGTTTTTTGTAAGTTTTAAATTTTTTCAGCTTGTAGGCTGTTTTAGAAGGTGGCAACCCTTAAAATTTCAAAATTAATGAAACGAAATATATATAAAATATGCAACAATATTATATTGCTAACTATTTTTTTTAGACAGGTCAACAGTACTACTTATATGTATATACAGCTTTGACAGCTAATTAGAAACGACACCTATTTCAAAGTAAGTGATATTATTTTCCAATAAATCACTTTTTTTACTGCTTTTTCCACTAATTTTATTGAAACCTAGGTTAAATTTGAACTCTAATAGTAAATATTTTAATGAGAAATCCTTTTTTTTTGAAGATTTTAACAAAAACATGTGGAATCAAAAAATTCCCCCACCATGATTGATCCTCCACCATGCTCCACTACATGTGAAACATAGCGAGGATCAAATTCTTGATAGATTGGTCGGCGAACATATCTTCGACCATCAGGATCTATGCGATTAATTTTGGTTACATTGCCCTAAACAGCACACTGCCATTGATTTGTTGTTCTAGAACAATACGAGGGCTGCTATATATACTCTGGCCTAGGGCAACACTAAGTGTTGCCAGGTGCAATCTGACATTTCCATTGGAAAGTTTGACATTTTTTAGCATAACATCACTCAGAACGTTTGGTCATTTAATCGTGAATTGTTTTATTTACAGGGAATTAAAAAATTCATCTCGGTCAAAAAATGAAATTAACTCGTGAACATTTTCCTGCGATCATTTTTCACAACTTTCGACGTAGATTG
Organism: Bactrocera tryoni; assembly: GCF_016617805.1. NCBI lineage: Eukaryota > Metazoa > Arthropoda > Insecta > Diptera > Tephritidae > Bactrocera > Bactrocera tryoni. The sequence continues at coordinate 10,973,946 of NC_052502.1, read as the reverse complement.
TCACGACAAGAGTGCATCGATGAACTAAAATCTTTGTATGGCTATGAAGCACCATCTTATAGAACTGTGAAAAACTGGTACAACGAATTCAATCGTGGCCGAAACTCGCTCAAAGACGAATTCCGTGAAGGTCGTCCAAAAACAGCCGTTGTGCCAGAAAACATCGATGCCGTACGTGAACTGATAATGCAAGACTGTCATGTAACATACCTTCAGATAGAGGCATGCCTGGGCATTTCTCCCACCAGCATACATTCGATATTGTATGAGCACCTGACCGTAAAAAAGGTTTGTTCTCGTTGGATCCCGCACAATTTGACGATCGCTCAAAAAAGGCTCGTGTGGATTGGTGTAAAGAAATGCTGAAAAAATACGATCGCGGTGCTTGAAAAGACGTTTATAAGATCGTCACAAGTGACGAATCATAGATCTATGCGTATGAGCCTGAAACAAAACATCAATCGACAAAAAAAAAAAAACATTTTCGTTGATAAATATGCCTATTTACATCATTAAGCCAGAAATATACATATATAGCAACCTACGTATACCAAAACATTTAATCATTATATTCATCAGCACCTTACAAAAAGAACATTTCTAATTAGCTGTCAATATGTATATTTAAAAAAATATTCAATAATAAAAAAATTTGTGTATGTATATAGCTGTACCTGATACTGATACTCAAATGTTCAGATTTCAACCTTCAACTTGTGCTGAACGCTTCCGCTGCTAAAATTTATATGGCAAATGTGCTGAACGTGCAACACATGTGCGATTTGCTTGCTGTCTTATTTTTAGTATCCCCTCTTTACCGCCATAATGGAGTACACGTCAGATATGCAAATCCTCGTGCATTCTTTGCGTAAATGTCATGTGGGAAGACAACTGGTTACCCTGTAGGACAGTAATTTACTTTTAAACTGAAAAATTGTTTTGTTTGATTCTTTTTCCAGAGCAATAAAATAGTCGACCAAAAATATCTGTGAATTTAAAGGAAAATTTATGTTGAATATGTACATACATATATATACATTATAAACTATATAAAATTTTTTAAAAAATATTTTCTTGCCATAAGAAATTTTCCGGCAGTGTCACAATCAGAACGTGCACTTTCTCGCATTTTTTATGCAAATTATGTGACACCAACTGTACACATGTAAACAACAGCTCACCTGTATCCACTTCTTTTGAGCAGTGATGTGTGAAATGGAATGTGTGCATCATTGCCATTTAGCAGGTAAGCAGTGTGCTGCCACTAAATAAAAATACGCGAAAACATTTACTCAGCAAAAAACAAGGAAGCTAGTGGAAGAGAAAGTGGCTCGAAAAACAGAGAGTAGCATATGCATTTTTGTGGATATAAATAAACATACTTACATATGCCGTAAGTTTATAAGCAGGCAGAGGATGCGTGAAACTAGTGAAGAACTACTTCTTTTGATGTGAAAAGTGCTTATATAAAAGTAATGTATGTACATAAGCAGAGTGGGATTTATGTAATAGATATTTCACTTAAAACTTATGCGATTTGTTATTTTTTGGACGGTTGCCACTTTTTTGAAAAATTTAAGTCAATAAAATAGCAAGCTCGTAGAGATAAAAAGCGAAGGTTGCCACCTTTTTGAAAAATTGAAGTCAATAAAATAATATAATAGATGCAACTCCACAAACTTAATTGGTTTAGGAAACTTGCAGTTGCATTAGAAAAAAGGTTGCCACTTGTTTAAATTTAATATTTCAAGCCAATCGTAAAACTGAATATTTCCACTTTTTGGTTTTCAAAGTAAAAGGTTATATAAAACCGTACAGTTTAGATATTCTTGTGCTGTTAGTGAGTAGTTGCCATATCGTTAAGTTTGTTAGATTTACAAAATAAGTTAAATATTGCAAAACGTTGTCATAGACGCTTACTAAATGAAGTTTAATAAACTAATAGTTGAATTTTTTGTCAAGCGAGATAGCCACCTGTTTAAAATATTTTTTTATATTTTAATTATATCTTAAGTTTAGAAAATAAAGCAAATTGGTATCATCAAATGAAAACTAAAAGCTTATCAAATTTAAGAAAGTTTCCGTTTAGGAAATATTTTAAGAAGGTTGCCACCTGTTAAAAATTAGTATTTGAACGGAATGGAAAAACCGAATATAATTTGGCTATCAAACTAAAGAGTTATCAAAAATTTTACAGTACACTTTTCAGAGTAGTTGCCACATTTTTCAATTTACTACAAAGTTAAAGTTACAACAAAAAAATGAATTTTACAAATTATGTGCAAAAATACGGCAACGGCAGAAGTTTAAGAATGCCTGCAGTTGGAAATATTTTAAAAAAGGTTGCCACATGCTGAAAATGCTTATTTATAATTGAGTTACATGTTAAATTTAGGAAAGAACTTAAATTCTTAACATCGACGAAAAACTAAAAGCTGAACAAAGAAAGCTTCTGATGGGAAATATATTTTAGAAGGTTGCCACCTATTAGAAATTGGTATTTGAACGGAATGGCAAAAAAGAATATTATAAGCAAACGAAAGCATTATAAAAAATTTTATGGCTTTATTATTTTTGAATATATTTGAACATAGTTGCCATATTTTTCAATTTACAGCTAAGCAAGTTTTAAAAAACAAAGAATAAATAATACAATTTATATATAAAATACGGCAAACTGCAGCAGTTTAAGAATGCTTGCGTTAAGAAAAACTTTAAAAAGGTTGCCACCTATATAAAATAAAAATTTTAACGAAAATGAAACTAAATATTAATACAGTAATTGTTTAATTATTAATATAATATACATATGTAGTTCACAAACTAAAGAGTTTCTAGCCAGTCTTAAGGTTTTATATATTTGTGAGTAATGTTGCCATATGTTTAAATGTGTTAATAAATTAATTATATAACATAAATTAAATACTACATATATGGCAGACCCATCTACCTTAAAGTGAAATTTTTAGTAAATTTTTATAGGAAGGGTTGCCACCTTTTCTAGGATTTACACCAAAAAAATAAAAAAATAATCTTTTGGGGTACATTGAAGAAATATTAGGAACAAAATGAATTCTTCAACAAATTACCGTTAATTTTAATAAATTGTGCTTCGAACTATTCTTAACTGAGATGACAGCAGACGCTTTGCTGACACATTTTCAGTTGCAAGTTTGATAGTTTTCGCTCTGACGACCATGACTGCCTGCTCGACGACTATTTCAAGCTAGTTTAACAGCAGTTTGACGTAAAAGTGGAAAATGCTTTTGTGCTTTTATAAACTTTTTTTATCTTACATGTATGTATGTAATTTAATTTTTGCAGTTGAGCGACAAAAAATGGTGTAAACGTATTCAAAAATGCTGGCTTTGTGGTGGCTGGCCGCTGTGGTTGCCAACCACTCTAATATGTTATCTTGCCTCACATATATGGTTCTCCACACGTACACACTCAGAGGCCGTTTAGTTTGCACACATGCACGCAGCCACAAGTAAGGCTTAGCATTTCGAACGCTCGTCCACACACAAATATTTGTTTACTAACTATTTTTGTGGCAAATTATTCAGCTGCAGGCCTTGCTATTACTTCCACTACAAGCTTGCACATGGTTTTAGTGTGTGCTGCAAATAGTTTCCGTATAAGTTCCAATCAATGGCATTTAAGAGGCAACGCGTGCGCTTTGAAGTGCATTTGATTAAAGGATATTGCTATTTGTGCAGGAGAAGTGCCGGCGGAAATGTGGATATTTGGTAAGATTAGATTGCTGTTGCAAGTCCATAATGCAAGTCGAGTGCGGCGTGGTGCACAGTTGTGCATACTAATATTCAAATATGAGTGCATAAGTATGTGTGCAATTTTCTGCAGAAATTTTATCAAAAGTAAATATTATCGTATTTTGATTGAGCTAGGCTTGCTGTGTGGTGAATTTACTACGAAACTGTAAGCCTGTTTGTAAATTCAAGATAATTGCAGATTGTGAGATGTGAAATTAAGTGTCTTCAAGGGCATTGTATATTACTTGAAATGTTGGAGAAAACTTGAAAACTTTTCTGATGTCTCGGCGAATAAATGCGACAAATAATTTTCATAGGCTTCTCTTGATGTCAACTTTACTCCATAAAGGTAGTTCTGCATTGACCGAAACAAATGGTAGTCCGATGGTGCAAGGTCAGGGCTATATGTTGGATGCATGAAAACTTCCCAGCCAAGCTCTCCCAGTTTTTGGTCATCAAAAATACGTGATGTGTGTGGTCTACCGTTGTCCTAATGGAAGTCGAAGCCCTTCTGTTGATCAGTGCTCTCCGTTTTTTTCGATTGCTTTGCTTCAATCTCATCAGTTGTTGACAGTAAAATGTCGAAACAATCGTAGATGATTCCTTTTCAATCACACCAAACACTCAGCATAACCTTTCGTTGTTTCAATTCTGGCTTTGCGACCATTGGTTGAGCTTCACAAAGCTTGAGCCATGATCTTTTTTGCACATTATTGTCGTATTCGATCCACTTTTCATCTCCTGTTACCATTTGCTTCAGAAATGGTTCGATTTCATTTCGTTTCAGCAAAGAATCGCAGTTGTTAATTCTGTCCATTAAAATTTTCACAGACAATTCATGTGGTACCCAAAGATCGAGCTTCTTTTTGTAGTCAGCCTTTTTTAAATTGCTGAAATTCGTTTGATGATGAATGTTAAGTTCTTTAGCGATGCCATAGCTGCTTATGTAACGGTCCTGCCCAATCTTTTCCATAATTTCATCGATTTTTTCGACGATAGGTCGACCGGAGCGAGGTGCATCTTTCACGTCGAAATTTCCCGAACGGAAGTGAGCGAACCATTGTTGCCCTACACGAACTAATACTTATACAACATCGTCTCCGTAAACTTAACATATTTCTTTGGTGGCTTGCGTGGTATTCTTCCCTTTTTTGTACAAAAATTTCAAAATAAAATATATAAATTTAACTTTTTTAAACTTCCAACGACCCCGAATTTAATTTTTTTTTTTTTGGTTAAATGAAGCTTAAAATCTCACTTTTCCTACACTAAATAGTATGAGACGATGTAGATGGTAGAACTGGAGATATACGACTGCAGCGACATCTATTGACAAAATACGAAAAGACTTTTTCGACTACCCAATATTTATACTTTAAAGAGTCTCTGACGTTCAGGGTATTCAAAATTCGTGGAAAAGTTACAATAATAGTATGCTCTGCTTAGGGTATAAAAATATAGCATATACATATATATGTCTTTTAATAATGAAACTTTGTTTTTGTGTTCCTTTTATTTTTTTTATGTCCTACCACTTCTGTAAAATCACTCTACTAAAAGCAAAAGCACACATTTAACACGCGCTAAAAATTTGATTGTGGAATACTTCCGACAGTGTGGTTCTGACATGCTTTCCTGCAGTCTGCAAATATTGCAATCACGCATATGAAAAATATGAATTATTTCGAAGGATTACAAATATATATTTACACACCAACAAAGCGCTCTAAAACGTGTTTTGCATATGTACATGTACATATGTATATATAAAAGCACGTGTTGTCTAAGTTCTTTGCACACTCTCTACATACTTTCGTTAAAAATACTCCACTTCACTAAAATTCCTATGCGTCAGTAAGGTGGAGCTTGAAATATGCTGAAAATTCCAAGAGAACCACTTGGCAGCGCATGCATTGCGCTTAATTTCTTGGTGAAAAGAGCATTCAATATTTATTACTCGTGTTTTGAATATTCAATTTCTTGCGAAAAATGTGTGAAAACCTCAAAGAGCTTTTATACTGCAGTTGATGTGTTGCGTTTACTTTTTCAACGAGGTGTGAACTTTGCGATGCAAGTGCTACTTTGGGGAACTATTATATTTTTCGGTGGAAAAAATTTATGAGGTTACAATAAACAAAGCTTTCAAATTAATGTTCTAAATGAACAACTACTATTTACATAATGTGAAAAAAGTGCTAGTAAAAAACTATGCAAAATTGCACAAAAAACTTTTTAAATTTATTGATTTCAATTTCTCAAGAGAAAATATGAAGAATCGGTTTTAAAAAAAGCAAACTGGATATGCTAAAAACAGAATTTTTGGAAACAGATTCTTCGTGCTTGGCTGGGCTTAGATACCGAAACTTTTGTTGCCTATTGCAACTTTTAGTGTTGTCGGTTGCTACCACATGTTCGATGTGAGTCCAGCAACTCGAGTCGGGCTGTTTTCTGCATTTCTTTTGATAACAATTTATGGTCAACATAATCGGCCTACTGAGCGTACTATTCAGTATACCTTCACCCATCTTGTGCATAAACTGAAGCCGCTCGAACTTCCCAAGCGACATCGCTTCGCTCTATAGGGTTTTGAAAAGTTCCAAGAAGATACGACTTTTTCGAGCCAAATTTTGTCCAGCAATGAGACTCATTTCTGCTTCAGTGAGTATGTAAACAAGTAAAATTGCCATAGTTGGGATGAAGAATAACCTGAAGAGATTCAAGAAGTGTCATTTTATCATGAATAATTAATTGTTCGGTATAGTTTGTGAGCCGGTGCAATAATCGGTTTTTATCTTTTCAAAATTGATGCTGTTATCGCACCATGAAATGATGATGACGGAATATTTTATGCCTGAAATTGAAGCGCATGATCTTGACGACAGGTGGTTTCTACCAGACGGCGATATTTCCAACACATTGCATCAATCAATGGATTTATTGCGAGAGCACTTCGGTGAGCAGAAAATTTCACGTTTTGGGCTGGTCGATTGGCCACCAAGATCCTCTGATTTCATAACCTTAGACTTTTTTCTGTGGGGATATGTAAAGTGCAAAGTCTATGCGAACAATCCCGCTTAGATTCAGACCTTGGGGCAAACATCACGCGTGCCATTCGACAGTTAACAGTCGAAATGATCGAACGAGTCATCGAAAATTGGACTCAACTTATTATCATCTGAGACGTAGCCGCGGCCAATATTTAAAAGACATAATCTTTAAAAATAAATGCCAAAGAATGTTCATTTGCTTGATAATAAAAATTCCCCATAAAACTTGAAGTGTCTGTGTTTTTACTTTAAAAAAGTAGGGACCATTAAAATAGATCACCCTTTACTATAATAACCAAGCCACACAATTTGTATTTCGTCGACTCTGTGCCGGTAATTTTGATAGCAAAAGAGCACTGCACTCTGAAAGACCATTTGTTGTAAACATCGGCAAAATAATGGAACCGCATTGTAAGTGCTATTTCGATTAGCCAGGAGCTAAATAATATAGTAAAATCGTAGTAATGCGGAGTTACTTAAAGAAGGTTGGATACAAAAGGAAACGCCACATATGGATGCCACCCTTATGAACTTAAGAGCATATGGATGCCAGCTGTCAATCGCAGGCGGAAATGGTCTTGGTCGAATTATGTATGCCGGTGGAGACGGTGGATTAAGGGACAGAATGAATTTTATTTTTATATTTGGGTTCTTCCTTTGCGCTTTGGAACAATTGGATTATCTGAAGGAAGAAATGGTCCAGTAGCGACCTGCTTTGGCAAAAACGAGTGTCCCATCAGGGAATACATCGATAATGGCTCGATAACAGCTACTGGAGCTTGGTGTATCTACCTTATACATTTTCCACGTATCGCACGACGCACCGGGTGTATGCTACCTGTTACCCGTTTATGGTGAATGATGCATCTCGATGCATATTTGGACTGAATCGTATCATTCTTACTATGTTTAACAAGACCTATGATTTAATGCAAAACAAAGGATTCATATTCAATGGACCTTATAAAATATGGTACGATTATTAAATGGTGCAGTTAGCACTAATTGAGCTCGTAGAAGCTACACTCCTAGACTTCATATATTACAACATACATACATACATATGTATGTTTTTATTGTCTTCTACTTTTGTTATGAGCTGAAGTAACTCAGCTTCGTAAGAAAGCCGAATATGGAGTTTAAAACTTAACGACTGCCAACGCTAGCAACACTTGACTAAGCAGATGAAACGCCAGCGAACCACGGTTCTTTGCTAAGTATGACAGACATACTCGTTTATATGTATGTGTGTGAAAAAAATCAGTCGTCCCCCACTTTGTAGACACGCTTGAGATATTACAAAACTTGTCTGACGCCTCAATATGCATCGCTTAACGGACTGCAAGGCATTTTGCCACATGCGGGTGGTAATTGGATGATTTCGCAGAACCTTAAGCTTTTGAATAAGTTGCATCGAGCAGCTGGGAACAAAGTTGTGGCGCAAGCCGGCGGCTGCAACGGACACTATGCAGCAGCGTGCTAATACGAAACATAACACCAACTTTATGCGCTTAGCAAGCAACTAAAAGTAAAATAGATTTTTGCAAATCCTCACCGCAGGTACACGGGCGCCACGAAAAGTTGTAATGGCAAGCAAAGGGCACAGGGCTTTTATGACGACCACATGGCAGCTTTAGGAAAGTTTAGCTTAACTATATCCGAGTGATACCTGTGAAAATGCTTTATAGAAAAAGTGGTTTACTATTTATGTATGTAATTTTTCAAAATGTTGTTTTTGATGTGTGACGAGTTGAAGTAGAGGAGTCTTTATGGTCAACTGTTGGTTGTTGGATTTTTTCTTTCTAATTTCAAGCCAAAAATCGTTACTAAAGGCGCATCTGCATATAAAAAATTGAGAGCCGAATGGCGGGTTTGAAACTATTGCATTTGGTATGTGGGAACTGAGGACAAGTATGAGCCGAAAGCATCCATTTTTATCAGCACCTTACTATAATGTTTCTTCGAAAACCATTTCCAGTCGTAGGACCAAGCCCTTTAGAAGAAGAAACTCTTTTCTGATATCGGTCGAAAGTGGGATCGAACCTGGTTCTTGTGTTGTATGCCGTCTCTAGGTTCTACACGAAAGTGGTTGTTACAAGTATCTCAATATTCCAGGATATATACAGTATAAAAGCGTTCAGAGGGAACTTTTCTCAACTTACATATGTTTTTAAATTTGAAACAATTTTTCATATTAAAAATCTTGTTAGATTCGCATCACAAAAGCTTTTACTCACAGTTTCAAACACTTCCAAATTTAAAAGTAACTCGTAATATATAAATTCGTCTGAATAATTCTTCTGTAAGTAAACAGTACAAATTTAACTAGCCTTCAAGCTACTTCCCCTCTCTGTGTTTTCTCCGCCGACTTCACTTTCTTAAATGCATAGAAGTAATAAGATTAACTTCAAGTTACAGCAAATGCTGACTTCTTTATGCAAATAACCACCAAAACGGAACATAAACATATACACATACACATTTGATGAAGATGCGGATATTCATGTATTATTATAGCCATTTGTACTTATTGTCGGTTCGTTGGAAGCACTCTGTTTGAAATCGTCTTATTCTCGTTTCTCAATTCCATTTTCTTAACAATGCAAATTGATTAAGTAGACTTAATATCTTCCTTGAGATTAAGTAATATCAAAAGTCGTTGCATTGTAACCAGGAGATATATTTAGTATACGAATGCATGTATGCACATAACTACATGCATATCAGATAAATATTGATAATAACGCATAAGAGTGGAACTCCACAATTGCGGAGTTTAATTTTAAATGATAGTAGTTCTTAGTAGTTTTCTGAAGCTAAGTCCATTACTTTTTGACAAGCGTTACACTAAGAATCTATGGACAAAGACTTTTTATAGCACAGCACGTCAGATTAAAAGAAATGTACATACTAATGTGCCCAAAAAATAAGGTGACATTGTATTTATTTTGAAAATTCTTTATTTATTCTTCCAAATCAATTTCATTCCCTTCAAAGTAATTCCCTCCTGATGCAATGCACTTATGCCAACGGATTTTCCAATCTTCGAAACACTGGTTGTAGTCACTTTTCGGGATGGTCTTCAGTTCCGTATTCGCTGCGGCTTGAATCTCCTCTATCGTATGAAATCGGTTTCCCCAGAGCGGTCTTTTGAGCTTGGTGAACAGCCAGAAGTCGCACGTCGCCAGATCAGGTGAATACGGTGGTTGCGGAACGAAATGGGTTGAGTTTTTGGCGCGATTTTTTTGGTCTCGGCTCTCTTTTGTCACAATATTCGTTCGATTGATCGGTTGTTTCGGGATCGTAAGCATAGATCCAAGTCTCATCGCCAGTTATAATGCGTTTCATGACACCCTGGTAGTCGGAAAACATCGTTTCACACACTTCAACGCGACGCCTTTTTTCCAAAAAATTCAATGTTTTCGGTACCAGTCGAAATTTGACGCGCTTGAGGCCCAAAACATCCTTTAAAATGGTATTGGCTGAGCCTTTCGATATGCCAACTTCATCAGCAAGGTCTCTAATTGTTAATCGACGGTTTTTCAACACCAAATCTTTGATTTGTTGAACGTGAGCTTCGCCGGTTGAGGTTGATGGTCGCCCTGGACGCTCTTCGTCTTCGACACGTTCACGGCCGGCTTGGAACTCACTATACCACTTGTAAACATTTTTTTAGACATAGCCTCATCACCAAAGGCTTTCTGCACCATCCTCAACGTATCCGCAGCAGAAAATTGATTCCGTAAACCAAATTTAATGCAAATTCTTTGCTCAGCAAATTTCGACACCGCAAAAAGCGAAAAACTCACTTTTACCAGGTCACAAAACGACCTGATATGGCACCGTGTGACTTCTTCTTTTTCGGAAAACTACTTTTGCCCTTGAAAGGTGAGCGTTATGCAGACGTAGATGCCATTCAAAGCTTGCAACGGCATACTGGGGACCATACCGGCCAACGAGCTAAAACACTCGTTCGACATGCTTTTGAACCGTGCAAAAAGCTGTATTGAAGCAGAAGTAGACTATTTTGAATAAAATAAATTGATTTTGCCGAACTTTCGATTTTATTTAATTGGACGTACTAAGATTATGTGAAACTATAGGCTAAAGTGATGCCTGTTTGATACAACACAATCACTATAAATTCCTCAAGTATTGTTATACAGATACCTCCTATGTTTACTGTTATGTGTAGTGTATACATATAGTACGAGTAAAAGTTGAAGAGGGAAGCGAGACGCATTTGCAGACAGAAAAAGAAAGAGGCCGAAATGCGTGAGTATGATGGGCTTGACAAGTTGGCCGACAGGGGTAATGCTCAAAAGTTCTACGGAAAGATGCGGCGGTCAACGGAAGGTTTCAGGACTGGAGCATACTCTTATACCCCTAAAGGTGATCTAGCGACCGATGCCCAGAGCATACTATAATTATAGAGGGAACACTACTCCAGCCTGCTGAACGGCAGTGAAAGAACAACGCCAAGAGAAGGCGAATCCGATTCCCCAATCAATGACGATGGGGCAGACGTTCCATTGTCCGACCGTGAAGAAGCTCGAATACCCGCCTGAAGAACAATAAAGCGGCGGGGGCCGATGGATTGCCGGCCGAGCTATTCAAACACGGCGGCGAAGAACTGATAAGGAGCATGCATCAGCTTTTTTGTAAAATATGGTCGGAAGGAAACATGCCCAACGATTGGAATTTAAGTGTGCTCTGCTCAAATCACAAAAAGGAGAGTTCACAATCTGCGCCAACTACCGTGGGATAAACCTCCGCAACATCGCGTATAAGATTTGTATTGAGCGTATTGTGTGAAAGATTAAAGCCCACCGTCAACAAACATACTGGACCTTATCAGTGTGGCTTTAGACCTGGCAAATCAACAACCGACCAGATATTCACAACAACTGATGAGTCGACGTTGCGAGTTTTCGAGAGAAAAGTTCTGCGAGAGATTGAAGGTCCTTTGCGCATTGGCCACGGCGAATATCGCATTCGATGGAACGATGAGCTCTACGAGATATAGGACGTTGACATAGTTCAGCGACAGCGGCTACGCTGGTTAGGTCATGTTGTCCGAATGGACGAAACCACTCCAGCTCTGAAAGTATTAGATGCCGTACCCGCCGGGGGAAGCAAAGGAAGAGGAAGACCTTCACTCCTTTGGATGGTTATACGACTTTTAAACCTAGAGAGACAATATTCAAGACTATGGTGTCTTGAATATTTCGTAATAAACTGCTGGACAACTTTGGAACTGATTAATGTCTTTGTTTTATGCAACAATTGCTCGAGAGTTCAGGCGTATTCACTGGTTTGGAAGAATATGACAATAAAGGGAGACGGACAGTTTGGCTAATATGAATGCAGTTGTTTATGCAAGTTCATACAACGATTTCTCAGTAAATACTTCAACTACAAGTATTTAAACAACAAAAGCAAAAACTGCAAATAGTCGCAGTGCCAATTCTCTTACTTGATGAAAAGTTCACAGCTGTTAGACATAATTACATTCCGTCTACGAATTTATTTATTTATCGAATGACTTTGGGGACGTCTGTTTGACTATTGCGGCATGTTATAATTGCAACAACAATTCACTTATACGAGTATTGCAGGCACCAGAGTATATGTGCAAAGCAAACACTCGGTGTTGCTAGCTTAATAAATTTCAAGCTGGCTGATTTGGTGGAATTTCTGTTGTGCGCATACACATATATTTACATATATATATATATATATATATATATGGGAGTTAGAAAATATGTAGACGGAATACAATACGAACATCTCCCACATACAAAGTACATATAAGAATTTTGGAATTCTAAACACTTAAACGCTTTCGCACCGCTTGAAAAGTGAAGATTTGCGCAGAAGAAACGCAAAGGCGCTGACAAGCTTTATTGAAAATTACCAACCAGCAAAAGAATGAGTCACAAGCTATGACGACAAGCGCGTGATGTGGCGTGGCATATGCGTCACTTGATTTTTGCTGCTGCTGTAGCAACCAACCGCTGTGGTGGAGGCCTTTTTGTGTAGAATTCCCAAATGCAGTAGCAATTTTCATTAAGACACTTTGTTTGGCTTCTGCTCTGGTCACATATGTATGTGTCAGTCGGTTGAATTGCTTTCTTTTTTGATGTTTATCAGCCCGCCATTGTGTACAGTTTGCGGTTGAAAGGTTAGGTGGTTAGATTATTGTCAAAGTGCTTGTCTACTGCGTCGGTGCGTCGGCTTTGCTGTTTTGGGGCGGTTAGTAGGCGGTTTGATTTGGTAGCGTTTCTTTGTGACAGACGGTTGTCCTTCGATATACGCATTCACTTGCCTTTAGTTAAGCGCAGGGCAGCATTGCCATGGGAGTTTCGCTTTGAGGGCTAGCAGACCCATGACAATACATGTGTACGCATGATAACAAAATGGTTTTCAGCAACGCAGTTGCTAGTAAACAGAGCAAGAGAGAGGTGGAAGAGCGAGTAGGATGAGTGGCACTAAATTGCTGGAAGAATGAGTGAGATATATTAATGCGTGCGAAGAGTTTTCTATAAATGATTCAGCGACTGGCAACAGTACGAGGATTAAAATGCTATTTGAAATCCTCGTGAATCTTCAATTGATTCCATTAGACTGTAGGTCAGCATAACATGCTTGATTACAAGCTTCAGATTTGGTGTATCACATGTGGTTTAAGTTGTTGTTGTTCTTGTCGTAAGTCTCTTCAACTTTTTGAACTGGTACTATAGACTCTTGAACAATATGCACGATAGTGTAGTGACTAATGGTTCCACAGAACTTAAAAATCACAAAACCTAAACATGAGATTGGTAGTTCTTCGACTTAACGAGTTCTTTTTTGAATAAAAACTCTGCTCGAACAAAAATTTGTCTCTTTGAGCTCCGAATTCAATAGCGTGATTTCAAAAATATTCCTTGAAGAAGTTGTATGCTAGGTTAGGTCAAGCTGATAGGCCAATATGCCACGCATAGACCAGTTTTGGTCCATTGCGATACCAGATGGAGTTCAGTTGTTAAGACTAAGAGAAGTAGTCATCCAATAGGGTGCCTTCGCTTGACGCGATTTGAACAGACCTGCGGTCTCGCTATCGGTACCTTCTTCAGTGCATCAATGAGACCTCAGATGCTTACAGCGTAGTCCTGCCATGCGGGAGAAGTGCTCACGAAATGCTCCATTGTTTCCCTTGTGCCCTGACATTTCCTGCAGTCTACTCGATCTTTCAGCCCCAACTTGGGGGCGTGTGTCGCCACCAGATAGTATTCCCAGTTAGTATTCCCATCATGTTTCTATAGTCTCTTCTATCGAGTGTACTTTGTGTACTTCCGATCTACCGGTTTTTACATGACATTTGCAGTTTTGCACCCTGGTAGCTCGTTTCATTTTCTCTACCATGCTTCTGTCCAATCGTCGTATAGATATGTTCTCGGATGTTAGCCGTTCACCATTCTTGGCAATCTCGTCCAGTATTTCATTGCCCTAGATGCTTTGTGGCCTGGCTTACAGTAGATGTGAAGTTGCTTACTTCTGGCAAAACTTTCCACTACTGCCCTGCTTTCCAAGACACTTCTGGCTGCTATATGATACGAGGTTACTGCCTTGATTGCTGCTGGGTTGTCTACTTAGATGCTGACTCTGGAACTGAGTCATTAGAGGCCAGACCGCCGACTTCATATCACCAGAGTTTTTTCTACTTACTTATAATCGTGAAACATGATATCCCATAACTGCCTGAGTTTGCTTCCCGCTGCCAGTTATGCAAACAAGACCCCCACCGCAAGAAAATTCATCATGCGCCCCTCTTTACGCATCCGATTTATATTCGCTTGCCGCTGGAAAACCAGAACAAGTTTTCTTTTCGCTTCGTTTTGACTTTTGTTTGCGGCAACATGTTGCCCTGCTGTTTGCCACAAAGAGGCATGTACAATGTACATGGTTGCCACTGAAGGGAGCTCTCACGACATTCTTCAATGTCACGGCCGTGCTCACACATCAAGGCAGACACACATAAATATAAGCCTGCTGACGGACTGACAAGGTGACGAATGAGTAAGTGACTTTATATTGAAATTTCTGACTAAGACAGGAAATCTTATGGCAACGGTTTTTTCTGCGCTTGGCTGGTGGTTTGCGGCTTTTGTGGTTTTCACGCTTTATAAGCCTGTTAAAAAATATGATTTTTTTCCTTTCAATGCACTCCAAAAATGCGGGTGTCCTCCTGTAATGTAGCAAAATACAATAGGTTGGAAAAAGAGAATTCAGCAGAAGAAAGCAAATTTTAAGTATCTCTTATATTTTTCTGTGATACTATGATACCTTTTGAAAAGAATGGTGGCAGGAGTTAAGCAGAATGACAGATGTCAATTCCACCTGTGCGCTTTTATTTCATTTTGATGAATGTGTGTGTATATGGGAAATAAATATTGTTTCAAAATAATGAAACACTGGATGTCTGCAAAATGCTTGACAGTTAAATCTTCATCTGACTGCTCTTCGATATTGCAAAGCCGTAGGCAAAACATTTTGGCAGGAAATTTAATAATTGGCTCTCGACTCTGTTTTCTGAGCGCGCTGCTGAGCTCATTGTGATGTTCTTAATGCGTGTATTTATATGTATGTATTTGTATATCACAGAGGCTTCTGTAGTGAAAGTGTTCAACACAGTCATCGAGCTAATTGCGTGTGAGTGGTTAAATTTCATAGCGTATGGTGAATAGCTGGATGGGTGGACATCTATTTTATAACAGATCCATGTCGAGGTTCCCTACTTCTTTGAAGAAAAAACACAGAAACTTCAAATGTAAGGGAGAATGTTTATTATCATTCGAAAAAAGATTCTTTAGCTTTATTTTTTGAAAATTATCTCCTTCAAATGTTGGTCGTGGCTACATCTCAGATGGTCCATCCGTTGAGTTACTTTTTTAGCGGCATCATTTTTGTAGAAATATGGACTGATAATTCCTCCGGTCCATAAACCGGACCAAACCATGGTTTCTTCTGGATGAAATGGCGGCTCTTGAACCTCTTCAGGTTGCTCTTCGTCCCAAGTGCGGTAATTTTGCTAGTTTGCATACCCATTGAGCCAGAAATGGCCTTCAGCGCCCAAAAATATCTGGTTCGAAAACAGTGGATCTCCGTGGAACTTTTCAAGAGCTCTTGGAGCAAAATGATGTTGTTTGGGAAGGTCGAGCGGCTTCAGTTCTAGTACAAGCTGTATTTTGTTCGCTTTGAATTTAGAATCTCGACGTAAAATGCGTCACGTCGTTCCATCTGTCAGTAGGAGTAGCTGCGAATCAACTCTCCGCGGTCTTCGTATGTACTCTCAGCTACGGCTGCTATATTTTCTTCACCACGCGGTTGACGTGATCTATTCGGTCGAACACATTCTTCTGAGATAGTGAATTTTCGTTATGAAGTTAACGATTTGTTAACGGTGTTCAGACGTAAGCCTTCTATTACTGGGATCACCCGTTTTTATATCTCTTTTTATTTTACTGAATTTAGAAATCCCACCATGGCCGCCACTAAACAACACTACTAGCTCCATCAGCGTCTCTTCTTCATATATTGTGTTTTAAACGAACTCCCGTAGAATATATCTCCAGTCATACGAATGTACGGAAAATGAAGCGAATAAGTCAAATCGCTTAGCATAGACGTTGAAAGTTGAGTCTTTGCATTTGCAAGAAATTCCTCTTCATCAGCAATATCAATCGCTTCCATTTAGTGAAATATTTCAGTGAAAATATGTGCTGTGAAGACAAAACCAATAAGAAAGGAGTGCCAAAGATAGATTGTGCCGATGGCTGTGGAATTTTATATAGAAACTATGGCGAATAATATAATAACCAACATATAACCATTTTAGAGAGAAAACTTGAATTTTATTTCAATATGAGTGTAGGAAAACTAATATATAACCGTTTTATAACCAAAAGTCAAATTTTTTTCAATATTAGTGGTTTCTATTATATCGTTTTTCCATCGCCTGTAAACTTATGAGAAGTGATGTTACGTTATTTTGCATTTTAGGTGATGATATGTAGAATATTAGAGGTTCATACTAATAAGCTCTCAAGCTACATATTTCTATTAGGGTGTGGAAGAAAGAAAAGTTGATTTTATTTTGTTAAAGTAAAATAATTTAATTATGGTCAAATATTAAGTATCAAAATTTTTCCTGACTTGTTGCCATTTCGGAGGCAGTTTATAATGTCTCTATCATTGAAATCTTAGTGCCTATTTACTAATAATTGGGAAGACGAGTTTCACAGACTTCTATTAAAGGAATTTTTTCACCCGCAAAAATCAATCGCTATGGACAGGAGTTGGCAGTAATAATTTAATAAATATCTGAACTATAAGGTAGATGCATAACAACATCGTAGCTAATTTCAGGGTGCTTCTTGTGCGTCACTATCGCTTTGTTTGGCCTGGCGTTGTCTTGATGGAACATAATTCCACTCCTATTGAACACAGCCATCTGTTCATGAGTGATTGTTTTCTTCAGATGATCCAATGGTTGGCAATACATATTCTAATTAAGACTTTGGACGTTGAGGAGCAGTCTATAGATAATGATGCTCTGTCAATCCTACCGAAAACATAGTCAAAGGTTACCGAACGTCAGTATTGACTTTGCCACTGTTTGCGCCGGTTCATCGAAATTCGTCAATTTTGGCTTGACGTTATCGCAAGTAAGCTACTGTTTATCAAAAGTAATCACTCTACAATAGAGTTTACCAATTTTTCGACTTTATCGAAGAAAATTTATAAAAGCTGGCGTATGAGTCAAGGAATCATACAATTGTTTGAGAAGATTTTTAGTTTGAAATCCTGCTCTTCCCGATGCCGGTTTCTTTCGACCAATTCAGCGATTTTATCGCAATTTTCGACGACGGGCCTTCCGGAGCGTGGCGCACCTTCGACCACCTCTACACTTAACGAAAACGTTGAAACCATCGTTGTGCGGTGGAAATGGAAACTGTATTGGATCCATAAACTGCACAAATTTTATTGGCGGCTTGAGATGCATTTTTGCCTTATCGTAGTAGTACTGTAAAATATGCCGTATTTTCTCTTTATTTTACTCCATGTTTGCGACGCTATAACTCACGAACGACTTAAAAGAAACGACAATCAATCAAACACGTGTTAGCGCGTGAAATGAGGTTTCCAAAAAAGGTATAGCATGACCCGATGCGACGAATAAAACTAGAACTACGCGTTTTCAGAGCCATCTATCGAAAATACCGCAAGACTTTTTTGACAACCTATTATTAAAGAAGTTAATATTTTAAATTCACTTTCACCAGTAAAAATATCATATCAAAATATATAATTATTATTTTTATTTGTTTAGTATGAAACGCTGGAAAAACAAATTTTTTTTTTAATTTCTTTAAAATCTAAAATTAAAGAATTGAGTTGATTAAGTTTTTCCATTGAACAATTTTTAAACCCAAAAGCCTTTAAGAAGTAAATACCACTAGCGGCAAGCAATTGACCCAAATGTGGACAAACCTTCACACGCGATCTTTATTACAGACTGCATAGACATGCATTCATGCATAAATCCAGACATGTTTACTGCCGTAACACATACTTTAATATCATATATGCTTGGGCAATGTACTTCGAGGGATAAATATAGTGGACAGGCAGGGTCGCCCATTACGCACTGGTTAAGTGTTCGGCATTTATGGGTCTTAAATTATTATTGTGAAAATCTTCCACACATATTAACATTAACTTAATGTGTATGTGTGTGTGTGTTAAAAGTACTTGAGTGTGTATGTGTAGGTTTATAATAACGGCTGTGTGAGCAGAGGCAGGCACTTGCTTTGCTCAATATTGCTACTATAAAAGTCATTGGAGCACTTATTAAAGCAGAAGCTTAATTCTAACGAAATACATATGAATATGCTATATATAGTGTACATACACACGCATGCCGAACCGCGATAATGAGTTACTTAAGTGCTGCATTGTTGCCAATTTACTTTTGAATCTGAATTACACCGCTGGCTGCTCGTAAAGGCAATAACAATTGAAAACAACGCCATAAGAGAAAGAATGGTAAAAAGTGAAGGCAACATTACATATGTACATACATATATGTCATATATTAGGGTGGGTAAAAATTTAATATTATTTTTCGCTTATATATATGTACATATGTATCTCTATAGATATTAGGGTGGGTAAGAAAAAATGAAATATTATTTTTCACTTGCTACTCTGAAAAGTAGGTTCTTGGACAACTCTAAGAAAGTCTCACCAATTATGAGCTCTTAATTGTAACAGGAATGATGACCACCATACAGTTTTCTATTTTTTTTTCTTATGATTAGTGAGAAAAATTTAAATATCGCTTCTAACTACTCAAAAACTTGCTTCGTTTCTTAAATTTTGTAGAAAATTGAATGCTCTGAAAACTAGGTTTGTAACTATTTTTTCATAAACTCAAACATATAAAAGATATTATCGGTTGGAATTTCTTTATTTCTTTGAAAACAAAAAATATTATAAGTACCTATATCGGAAAACGCATAATTTGTAAGAAGTAACCAAGCGAAGAAAAAAATATTTTTTTCTACTTACCCTAATGTATATTAAGGTGGACCGGAATTTTTTTAAATTTATGTGATAAAATGACAATTTTCATAAATGTCATAACTTGTGAAACCTTTGGCAGAAAAATTATTTTTTTTTTCTCACCCTAATGTATACTAAGGTGGTCCAAAAAAATTTAGAATTTATGGGTTAAAATGACCATTTTCTAAAAATGTGATAACTTTTAAACCCTTTGCAAAAAAAAGTTTTCTGGACCCACCCTAATGTATGAAGTAAGCTATACCGAAAAATTTTAGTAGTTTTGGGCTAAAATGACAGTTTTCATAAAAATATGTCGTAACTTTTGTACCCTTTGGCAAAGAAATCGTGTTTTTGAGCCACCCTAATGTATTTTAAGGTGGTCCGAAAAAAAATGAGTTTGTGGTTTAAAATGACAGTTTTCATAAAAAAGTGTCATAACATTTGAATCCTTTGACAAAAAAACTGGATTTGGATTTTTTTTTTTCTAAAGTTTATAGTTTTTCAATTTACGAATATTTAATTTGAAAAAATGAATTTAGAGGAAGATATTTTATCAAATTTTATGTTTTGAAGCAATGCGTAATAAAAAAATGTTATCCTAAATGGTTGAAGAGTTATGTCATTTGTTATTAAGCAAGATTTTGTACGTGTTCCTCAAATAGCAAACTTTGAGTGCTCAGCGAAACTTTACAAAATTAAGTTAGAAATGATGGATTGCCGGAATATTTTTGCTCTGTAACATATATGGCTTAATTTAAACCATTAATGCGGTTTTAGAATTTTTTTTTGGTTCACCCTAATGTAAATTTATAATTGTGTATGCATATACCTATATCTATATTGCTATTTTTTTATCCAAAACACATAATTTTAGTGCATTGAATCGATTTTAGATTTTTTTCAGCTCACCCTAATGCCATTTTATGATTTTATGGACACATACCTATATCTATATTGCTATTTTGTTATCCAAAACGTATAATTTTAGTGCATTGATTTGATTTTAAATTTTTTTTAACTCACCCTAATGTCATTTTATAATTTTATGAACACATACCTATTGCTATTTTTTTATCCAAAACATATAATTTTAGTGCCTTGAATCGATTTTAGATTTTATTCAGCTCACCCTAATGTCAATTCATAATTATATACACATACATATGTATATTTTTTATCGCAAACCTATAATCTTAATCCATAATTGCGATTTTAGTATTTTTTTGGCTCTCCTTAATGTAAATTTATGATTATATATGCATAAATCTATATCCATATTCTTAATTTTTATCGAAAACATGTAATTTTTTTTGGCTCACCTTAATTCAAATTTATATTTTAAATACATATCTGCATCTTATATATGTATTCTTATATTTTTTTTGAAAACATATTTTATGGCGTGTTAAATGCCATGTATTGAACACTTTAAATAAGCAAGCACATATACACACATACCAAAACGTCTGCGTATGCTGTGAAGTTTTTATAGCATTGTTGGAATTTATTACACTACAGCACAATAAGTGTTTTCTCGCCGCAATTTAGTATTCAATTTTACTGCTTGTGAACAAGTATAATAAAAGTGTGAAAAATATTAAAAGTTAGCAAAATAAAATAAATTCATATAAAAGATGCATAAAAATCGCAGGGCCATAAGGGTATTGGTATAAAAAGTTTTAATTTAAATTTGCCATGAAAGCAATTTTAATCGGCTTAACTGTTGAACGTGTGTGTGCGTAAATTTAATGAAGGGTTCTGGCCAAAATCTGCGAATTCAATTTATGCGAGCCACTGGTGCGTATGAGTAACATGAAAAGCATGCACAAACAGTGTACAACATATTGACAACAACAACTACTTTAGCAACAACAACAACAAATGCAAATACGCACTGCATATAAATAAAAGAAATGTGTAGTCAGTAGAAAAGGGACAGTAATAACTTAAATAGCCTCGGAAAAAATCGGTATCATGGCGTGCCCTCCGACTGCGCATTGACAAATACATTTTTCCCTTTCTACAATTGAGCTGATTCACTGCGCATCTATACTCGTTTACACACAGTTGCGCTTGTTTGTATTTAAGAGACATGCGTGTGTAAATATCCTGCCATTAGATGAATAATTTATGATATTTGTGTGCACAATTTCAAGAATGGGCAATATCAAACGAAGTCTGTAGTCAGCACATACCATTTACTCTACATATGTATATGAATATTTTTTCGTGTTTATATAACTATCTTTATTGTAGTTACAGATAATCAGTTGAAATCGAAGTCAAATATTTATTAAGTTGAACTATAGAAAATTGTAATGGGGCTAAAGTTAGCTTAGCATACATTTCTATCTTAAATACAACTACATTAACATAAATATATATTTTAGTGACCTCAAATAATTTACATTTACAATATTAAGTCATATGCAGTTTAAAACGATCACTCATTGCTTACACTTCCTGCTTCCATCTTGACCATAGCATGCTTCAAACGCTTGAGTTCCCTTGTTCAAATGACTTACCGGTAATAATTGATTAATGATGTTGACTCAGCGCTTATTCGCGTATTTTCGTACAAATAAAATTTCCACAAAAATGAATAATTATTTCTTAGAGCATGTAAAATGAAAATTTTTAAGCAAACATGTGTGAAGAAGCACATAGCAAGATGATGTAATATATATTATTACAGTATTACATAAATTCGTGCTTTTTGACTTCAACGTTTACTTCAGAATAATGAATTATTTGGCTGTCAAAGTTTCGTGTCACTGCTTTGCTGTTCATTTGCTTTCGTACATGATTATTGAGATTGAATTGCTTATATGCTTGTGTATAGCAATAATGAATCGAAATTGTAAGTGTTTTCTGCAGCATAATAAATCTACAGATGAATATAAATTTACAGATATTTCATTACTAATTCAGTTTGAGGGCGCAAAAATGTGAGAATAGGAAGTACAAGTGTAGAGAATATAAATACCCAAAACTACTGTTAATGGTGTTATTTATGGATGTAATACACTTAAGCCAACGAATTTTCTTGTCCTCGAAACACTTTTCATAAGCACGTTTATGGATTTTGTTTTATTGCTTCGATGGACTGAAAACGTGGTTTCATGGAGCGACAATTTCAGTTTGAGGAACAAGAAAAAAGCACCAAATCTGGTGAATATGGTGGTTCTTCGATGGTATTCATTGCGTTTTTGGCTTTGAAATCGGACACAATCTTGGCACGATGCGAAAATCATTCAGCTTTATCAGGGCGTGTGGACCAAGAACGCGTTTCATACCCAAAATATCCACCAAACTCATTCGCGTGAGTTGCCGAGCTTTTATGCCTTCTCTTTAACACTTGCCTGACGATTTTCAAGCACCACATCCTTCACTGTTTTAATATTTTCGTCAGTTGAAGAGCGCGAAGGTCGTCCAGAACATTTCTCCAACGATCTCTCGATCGTCTTTGAAGGCTTTATACCGCTCGTTTGTGCTTTTGATAAAACTGAATCACAGTAAGCATTTTCCTGAGGTTTACCGACTTAAGCAGCTGCTTAAGTAACAGATTTCGCTTATACTTCGCATAGTAATTAAGGACAGTCTTACTAACATAGCAAAATTTTTTTTTTTTTGAAATGTCATTTACGCGGGGAATTTAATTACAATTTCAAGGTGCTTTTTTGTCTCAATGTAGTATGATTTGCGATTTGTTTCAAAATACACACAAAAAATACACACAGTCTCCGCAATTCCTTTCCAGCAATAATGTTCTTAAGAGGAGAGGTACCGGTAGATTGAAAGAAAGTATATTTTTGCTACTTATTTTAAGAATATACAATAGTATTACTCAAAGTATTGCCCATCTGCAGCCATACTATACAATTTTTACTTTCTTCAAGTAATATGCGATTTCTATCGCCATCGTTTTCTCGGCCAAGAATAATCTAGACTATTTTTGGTACACTGTTTTGATGTCATATGTACCATAATACATTGAGGGCGATCTGATTCGACCGGAACATAAGTAAGAAGCGGCGAAATCTGAGCTCCCAGCTGCTGTTTTCCACATTGCTTTTAACCGGTCTTGCAAAAAAAGACTGAGTGTTGTCAGGGTGGAAAATTGTTGCTTCGAGTCTTGTCGCATATTTCGGGCTCTTTGTGGCAATCCGTCGCTACAATTTAATGAGTTGTTGTCGGTAGCGTTTCTCAATAATGGTTCCTCGCGTTTTTAGGGAGCTCATAATTCAGTACCACTTTCTGATTCCACAAAATATAGAGCGTTGGCTTGGCAACATGGACATTTGGTTTTGCATTAATTTGGCTGCTTCGTCAGATGCCACATACGTTTTTTTGCAATTAGAGTTGTTGTAATGAATGCATTTTTTATAATCGGTCGAAGTCCGATACAAAAACGACTTCGTTTTGTAACTTCCAAGCAAGATCTGACACACATAGTCAACCAACGTTTCTTTGTTTTTATATGGCTGCTTTTAACAGTTGAGTGATCCACAAATGCTGCAAGCTGCCGTGCTTAGCAAATGCTCTCAGTTTCTTAAATTCAAACTTTTTTGGTCGTCCAGGATGTTCCTCATCTTACAAGCCAAAATCACAACTTTAAATCGGACAAACCACTTTTGGCACATTCGCTCAGGTAGAGCATGTTCACCATAAGCTTCTAACAAAATGTGATGACTTTCGGCTGAGACTTTCTTCATATTAAAATAATAAAGAATAATTCCGCGTAAAAACACAATTTCGGGAATCGAAATTGAATAATAATCAAGTTAAACTACCGAAGCGCTTTATGCAATATATAATAAATTCTTGGCAAGCTGTTTGAATACTTATAGTTATATATCCAATACATTTAGGGCAATGTGTAAAGACAGAGAAGAAAAATAATTTTTTTACACTATGAAAAATTGAAAACATTTTTGATTTTTTGTGGTTGCATAAGTTCTGATATTAAAATTGGCGTAAAAGATTCTAACCTCAATTTTTATGTGGAACCATAAGATCAAAAACTATTTTACTTAAGCATGAAAATGAAGCTTCAGAATACTTCGCTTGTTTTTACAAAAATTTTCGATTATTTTAAAAGTGTTTATGGTCAATTTGAAAAACATGGTTTCATGATATTACCGTTTAATTTTTGCGGTTTAAGATCAGCCTGCTCGGCACCAACATATTTCAAGTAGCATATCTTCCACAATTTTTAGGATAGGCTTTTGCAATTTTAGAATAATTTTCATAAAATATAAGGCATAATCGATTATAATAGTGAAAAAATGTTTTTTTTAAAGCGCCTGCGACTACTTCTTCCCTTAAAATTGTTAGTGGGCAGATCCGAAGAATACAGTAGACCCGTCGATGCGCTAGCAACTGTAAGCATAATTGCTCCATCATTTTCCAAGATATGTAAAACAGTATATCCGAATATTCATGCATAATATGTCTAACACATTCCTATCAATTAAATTTATAGGGTTAGCTCTCTCATGGCCATACCTTCAAAACATATAGCCTGAATTATATTAGCTTGTTCTCATAGTACTTGTACCAATCAGAAAAATACTTGAAAATAATTCTTAATTAAGCAATTAGAATCACTCAGTAGCTTAACTGTTAATATGCTTAACTTACTAATTGCCCAATTAGTATTTAATTGACACTCAGGGTATAAACACTGAAAGGAGTAAAGTGAATGTTAGCAAAGAAAGTAAAATTTTTATGAAATAAATTGTCAAACAACCATGTTCCAATCACAAGTCAAATTTAATGTAAGGAAAAGCTCAATATTAAAAAGATTTGATTAAACATTGAATTATTGTCCGTTTTTTCTAACGAAAAAGTTCTCTTAATCGGAAAAAAAACATTAGGCCAGCTCTCAAATACAATCAGTTTAAGTTGAGTACGTTGGAATACATGGAACACACATCACGATGAGTGAATTTCTGCCTACATTACTTCGTCTATATGATCTGCTTGAACATAGTAAGTCTTGCTGCTTATTTGATAGTAAACAGTTTACACGATGTCTTCCTGCCATAATGCTGATAGTGGCGATGTTATAATGAATGAGAAATTGTTAGAAAAGTGCCAGCTAACCTGACATCCAAACGCACGGATTAGTGTAAAGTTCATACCGAGCTACTACCGCTTAATCATTTGATTATTATTATCCACACGGTGCAAAAATCATGAGAATCTTGTAGTAACCAGTAATTTAGACAATATAATGAAAGTGTGATTTGCCAAGCAAATTTTTCTATGTCAAATGAAGTTATATAGGTTTTCTCTGCGAAAAGGTTTTATATGAAAGTAATGACTTCAAATACAGTGCTTTCCAAAGTAAAGAGGACTTTTTGAATCTAGCGCCCCTGGTGGCGGAATCAATATATCGACTGGTGCGTTAGAATCTGCTGTCTCTGTCGTTTTTCCAGTGGCATTTCATTGATTGGAAGCGAAGTTATTGCGTTTTAAGTGTCAGTATGTTTGTGTTATCGGTGCGAAAATGAGCTTCGAACAAAGAGCCAACATTAAAATTTGTTTTAAAATTGATAAAACTTTTGTCGAAACGTTCCAATTGATGAAATAAGTTTATCGCAATGATTGCCTATCCCGTAGAAGAGTGAATGTTAATGTGGTTTCAACGTTTTCAAAGTGGTCGTGAGGACATAAATGATGTTGATCGTCATTTGGGAAAATCAAAATCCGTGACAATCGGAAATTCCATTGAAACTGTGCGTGAAGGACATCATTAAAGAGATTGTGACCGATTATTTGACCAAAAATCACATTTTAACTACTAATCACTCCCCATATTCACCTGATATGACACCGTGCGATTTCTTCCTTTCGGAAAACTACTTTTGCCCTTGAAAGGAAGGCGTTATGCAGACGTAGGGGCCATTCAAAAGGCTTGCACCGGCATACTGCCGGCCATACCGGCCAACAAGCTAAAACAATCGTTCGACATGCTTTTGGAGCGTGAAAGAAGCTGTATTGAAGCAGAAGGAGACTATTTTGATTAAAACAAATTGATTTTTCCGAAAACACTATTTGTTCCGTTTTTTTATTTTTAAAGTCCTGTTAACTTTGGAACGCACCTTGTATACCGATTTAAATTCATAAAGTGCATACTCAGATTAATACCATTTTTTAGAAGCTTATAAGATTGATTATACTAAAATAGTCAGTATTCACAAAATGCTCAAAATTACTTAAGAGTACCTAAACCGTAAAGGTGGTCATGTAATACTTTTGCTTGGAATGGTTTCAAAGTAGTTGCCAAACGACCTTTCAGTGTATAATTTGCCATACATTCCTTAAGAATTTTATTAAGATTTCTTACATATTAATGTTTCATAGATTTATGCAATTCAACCAAACTTTTATTATACATATTCAAGGTCAGCATTGCAGTGTGTAAATAAATCGTTTAATCATTAAGCACTAGGCAACACTTGTTGGTTGCTTAGTTTTTATACAGAAAAAATATTGATATTTGCCAAAAAGATTATTCAACACACATATCACCCTATTTATATACACACACACATTCATACAAGAATATTTATTGGCATACAAAAGCTTTTTCAAGCTGCACGCCTGCTCGTAGGCGGACACTTGACACAAATTTACGAGTAGGCTAATTGCCATTCGAGCCTCTGCGCTTCTTATACCAACTTTTATTAGCAAGAAATGCGAAACTGCGAAACATACACACGTCTACAAACAAGCACATATAAATATAGCCGAAAGCCATTGCCATTTGTTTGCTTTCACTCAAACTTTTTATTGCTGTCAGCCTGCGGTGTCATGTAATAAAGGCAAATACGCCAGCATAACAATAAGTGAAGCGCCTCTAAATACGATATCACCTATCCAAATGCATATATATATATATACACACATTGATATTTGAACTTCTACTTCACGCATTTATTTTCTGGTTTGTGAATGGGTAATCAAAAGTTTTTCGCACAAACTTTATTTTCACAATTAAATAGTTCTTGAGAAGTGGTAAGAGCAATTTATTTCGGTGAACAAAAGATGAAACCGAGACACGTAAAAACAGCAGACAGATTAAACTCCTAGTATATGGTGAACACAATAATCTTGCTATAAAAATCTAAACCAAAGACTCTACTCCAAATTTCTGCTTGAAATGTGATAAGCGTTGAGGCTGTCTGTGTGTTAAAGCTGCACATTGATATCGCCGCAAACCACAAAAGAAAAATATATGTGAGCGAGAGAGCAATATTTACTCGGGCGTTAAATTGCCGAGTTGCTAAGACAAGTGAGCATACGCACAATGACACACTTCAATTGCCGTAGAATGCTCTGCCGGATTTGCTGAAGTGCTTATTAGCATGTAATTCATGTAGTGCCTGCGGAGCTTACCGCAACTTGTTTGCTGTCGTTTTTCCGAACTTTTGGCGCAAAAAGTTTGCCAGAATAATTGAATGGTAGTTTTGTTTATGGAATTTTTATATGATATGTATTAGGGTGGGTCAGAAAAGAGCATTTGATTTCTTACAAAATCTATGAAATTAAATAATTTTTCTATGAAATGAAATAAGTTTTCAAATAGTTGGAAGCGAGTTCTGATAATAGCAAAAAATTGGAACTTTCAGGTGGAGCACCTTCCCGTTACAGTTAAGCTCTCATGCTTCGAGAGACTTGCTTAGAAGTGTCTGAGAACCTATTTTGTAGATTTTTAGAGAGCCAAGCGAAAAACGAAATATTCGACATTTTTTTTGCGCACCCTAATATATATCTTATATACTAGGGTGGGTCATATATATAGATTTTATATAGAGATTAATATTTTTTATAGTAATCCCTTGCTTTGATATTATATCCAGCTAAGATCATACATCAAGTGTACAGTACACCGTGTCGTATGAGTAACATATATTTTAGATACTTGTAGAAACTTGCTTAGAAGTGTCTAAGAACATATTTTTTAGAGAACCAACTGAAAAACTAAATATTCTAAATTTTTTAACCCACCCTAGTATATAAGGTATTTATTAGGGTGGGTCAAATATGCATATCTTATATAGATCATACTAATTTTTACTAAAATCCATTTCTTTAAAATTATACACAGTTAAAATCATACTTAAAGTGTACTGAACACACATACAGTACACCGTGTCGTATGAGTAACATATAATTTATACAATAAATTTTGTGAAATTTTTGTGGGGTAAAAACTGAAAATTACGATTCTTCCTTGGCAGCAGACAAAAGAAAGCATGGGTAATAACGAATACATACGATATACATATATATAAAGTATATTATGCAAATAATTTATATAGTTGAGTTTTCACGTAACTTTGTTGGAGGGGCAATATTCATATGTCCATTTTTTTGTTAGAATTTAGAAAATTTACAGAATTTTTTGTATTTTAAAATAGATTTTAACCACTTTCAGCCTGTAAGCAGACTTCATTCAATACACTATTCACAACTCTACTTTCTGAGCTAATGAACTTTATAGGCGTCCTGCCATGATTGGGAAAGACTTAGGAGCTTTTATAGTCCTACACACCAAACTACTTGCCATCGAAGTCTTTATGGGCTTATATAATAAACCGGATTTGTATCTTTGACTTTTGAATAGAATATTGACAAGTAATTATAGCAACCACTTAAATAATTTCTGAGAAATGCTGTAGTTTCATTTTCAAATAAATATTGCGTAGTCGAAAAAGTTTTTTCGTGTTTCTAATCAAACTGCAACTTATTTTTTTTATTTACACTAGAAAATAAATAAACAAATATGTACCATTCTGGTCGGCCAATTTTTGCCATTTATCCGCTAGAGACATTATTAAAAATATAAAAATATATCGAATTTCTTCATTATTTTCACTCATTTTTGAACAGTTGTAACTTTTTTTCAACTTTCCCGAATTTAATTTTTTTTTGGTTAAATGAAGCTTAAAATCTCACCTTTCCGACTATATATGGTATGACACAATGTGATTGGTAGCACTGAACATACACGCTTGCAAAGCCATCTATTGACAAAATACGAAAAGAATCTTTCGACTAGCAGTAATTTAATAAGTATGGGATATTTTTTAAAACAAACTACTTAATATGAGCTGATATTTTAAAAATATATTTAAAGCAGCTTAAATACTCCAGAGAAATCAAGTGACTAACTTCTTCATCATTCTGTTAAAATAGCTTAAGCCGCTTAAGGGGTCAGTAGGGTAATCTGGCATATTTTTTTAACATTTTTTTCATAGAAATTTTTATTCTACAATAGAACTTTTTTCAAATATTACGTGGTATATCGTGGAGAGTACAAACAAATTTTTTCGGAATTTTTTGATGACAGCTGTCGGAGAAATGGCTGGGTAAATGAGATGCGGCTCTTCACTGGCGGAAACGATTTTTCGTGTTTGGATCATCTGAAACACGAAAACCCAATTTGTTGTTAAAAAGTACGTGAATGCTTATCGTACCTACTAGAATCATGAAAAAATGTTGATAAATAAAAAAGTAATTAACGGCTTTTTAATTTTTCACCAATTTTTTACATAAATTTTGTCATAACATTGTCAATAAATTATAAAATCCAGGCATTTTGTGAACATTTAAAAAGAAAACAAGAAAAAACGTTAACTTGGGCTGCACCGAAGCTAATATACCCTTCACAGGTGCATTTCTTTTAGTAACTATATGTTCAGTTTGTATGGAAGCTATATGTTATAGTAATCCAATCTGAACAATTTTTTCGGAGATTACATTGTTGCCTTAGAAAATAATCTATACCAAATTTGGTGAAGATACATTGTCAAATGTGAAAGTTTTCCATACAAGAACTTGATTCCGATCGTTCAATTTATATGGCAGCTATATGTTATAGTGGTCCAATATCGGCCGTTCCGACAAATGAGCAACTTCTTGAAGAGAAAATGACGTTTAAAAATTTAAAAAGGATATCGTAAAAACTGAGGGACTAGTTCGTATATATACAGACAGACAGACAAACAGACGGACAGACAGACGGACATGGCTAAATCGACACAGCTCAACATACTGATCATTTATATACATATATACTTTATAGGGTCTCCGACGCTTCTTTCTGGGTGTTACAAACATCGTGACAAACTTAATATACCCTGTTCAGGGTATAATTAAGCAAATCAGTTAAGTGGTTCGACCGGAATCATGTCCGCCAGCTTAAAAAAGTGTGTTTGGAGAAAAACGCGTTTAAAGTTAGAGGGGAGGCACTCCGAGCGTACTATTATTATTTTTGAGCCTTTCTACATTAATTCCAAGGGTACAAGGGAACAGAAAATGCAAAACAAAAAAGAAAGATTACCCTACTGACCCCTTAAGCACTTGAAAGCTACGTCTTCATCTCATAATAGAAACCAGAAAATAAATTTCCAGTTATACAAAGCCATCTTATTAATGAAATGCTCATATAATCGCAGGCTCATTAAACTAACCAATTTAAATTTGTATTAAAATGCGAAAATTCTAAATGGCATATAGCCTCTTTATAGATATAATCATACCATTTTCTCTCTCAAATCTCGTTGTATATGAAAATTTATGAAATTACGTGTTGCTCAAGCGTTGCTGTTGAACTTTTTTCTCTCATGCGTGCTGAAATTCCATAGCCTGCTTTGTTGCTTTTTGCTTATTTGTGTCAGCAGGATATTTGCGAAATCTATTATCGTGTCGATAGGATTATTGGCGTGCTTAAATATAAGTTATTGTACACGTTTATGCTTTTTAAGGCAATTTTGTGCGTTTTACGCTTTCATTGCGGGATATTTGTGGGCAACGAAGTGGATAATATGTTTGTATTTGTATGTGCAGTTGAAGAGTTGTTTAGAAAATAGCTACTGGAGCATGGACAGGGAGTCCTTGGGGGGACATATACTTGTACCACAGTGTATTGAAGTGGTTATGAATATATAGAACATTTGGGAAATGTTATATTTCCTGAAACTAAAATGCTTGATATTGTAGAGTTTAGTATGCCTGTAATTCTACTTTCCTACCAAAAAAAGTTAAAGCTTTAAAATATCTTATCAAAACAAGTTTTAACTCATATTTTCTTGTAGCTGTATTGTTTCTGTATTATAATGTATTTTATACCACTATAATATCAGTATATCCAATTTACTTGTGAAAGCATAATCAACATTTCTGCACTGCTAATATGTTGCTCATACGCCGTGTTGTGCCGTAGAAGCAATAGATACACGTATTACTTAAGCAGTGTTAATTAAACATACTCAGCAAATAAGAATTTAAATTTTGGAGTATTAGACACGAAATTAAACAAAATATACACAACGCTTTCAAAAGGTGGCAGCACTGGCTTGTTTGCCTGTGAAGAAAATGAATGCATTTCATGAGCAACTTCAGCAGCCAACTTGAACAACTAATTATATAAAGCAGTAATTTATGCCGTTGTGCTGTCAAAAGTTTTGGTGATAATAAACACAACAACACAACTTTATTATTTGTCTCTAAACAGAAAAAAACACAATGCCTTTTATATGTATGCGAATATTTAACAGTTTAGTGGCACTGCAAAAGTAAGACAATAAAATAAATTCTTGTGTCTATTAAAGCACAGTTATATTATTTGCTAACTTTAGCGCGCCACAGCAAATTCTAACAAGTTTCGTGGCGTCTGGCAAGGCTTTCTTCGAATTTTCAGCTCATATATAGGTAATGAACATTTAAACTAAATAAAGGTTGACAATTACGCAGTGTTGGTAAATTGGTTTTATTGTAGTTTATGTACATGCACTTTTGAGGCAGGTTGTTTTGGTGAAAAGTTTCAAAAATTGCCAGTAATTGTAGTTTAAGAACAATAAGAAGCACATCTGCATTGCATAATAGCTAAAAAAGGCGATTTTGAGATTTTAAAAGAACTTTAAGAACTTTATTAATGGCTTTAAAATTGTGAGTATGTATTTATACATATTTCAAAACTGTATATAGTAAAATTTTTGCAAAAAAATTTTATATTTTTTGAAAAAAAACTATATTATTTATGAAAAAAAAAGTATATTTTTAGAAAAATAAATTAAATTTAGAAAAAAAAAAAATATTATTTTTAGAAAAAATTATGAATTTTTAGAAAAAAAAATTATATTTGTTGAAAAAAAAAGAATGCGACTTTGCGAAAAAAAAAAAATATAATTTTTGCAAAAATATATTTTTGAAGAAAAAATTATATTTTTTGAAAAAAAAATATTTGTGTTTTACCAATGCGTCTAAAACAAGGTCTGGTACAGTGAGTTTAACCTTCGAAAAAGAATGAAATCAGAAACAAAGAACAATTCCCTCTAGCAGTTATTGTTCGCATAATCAGTTACGGTTGAAAAAAAATCAAAAAGTAACTAAATATCGATACTTAAAAAAATTGTGTTTTGCTCAAAATTTTGTCCGGTTTTAGTCTCCAAGTAGTCATTGCAGAAAGTTCGAAAATACGTTTCGAGCTACACTTTAGGAGCCTGTAAGTCAAAAAATTTATGAAATAATCATTTAAGCTATAAGCTATGAAAAAAAAATATTAAAATTTTTTTCCAACTTGCCGCTCTAAGTTTAATGAAATAGTAGTTCTAAGGCAATTGAAGGAACTGAAATGAAATGCAATATAATTCACAAAATGTGAATGAACCAAAGGTACTAGTTCCGGGTTAAGTTTTTCTTCTCTTGGTTTAGTTCATTGCCATTGGAACTAGTTAACATAAAATCAGCTAACGAGCAATTTTTTTTGCTTATTATATAAAACAAAATAATTAATGGTGCTCTGCGTATAAATTGCAGAGAGTCTGGTTACTGTATAAGGTGATAGGGTTTTTTTTGCATTTAAGGCTACTTTTCCATTTACTTTGAGCGGCAAGTGCTTTGCATTCAGTTTTTATATAGCAAGAAAGTCTTTCCATATGAAATATTTGTTGATTGATGCGGCAACTGAGTCAATTCCGAGTTCGCGATCAAGATCGCAACTGTGAACATAACAAGGCGCATTGATGATGCATCGTAAAATTTTGTTTTGAAATCGCGCGATTCGTACAACAGTGCTAAATCTTGAGTAGCGTCAAAGTTGTATTCCATAAGTTCGAATTGGTCTGAACACCTGCTTGTAAACATATGGATAGGCCAGAGTTTCTACTCAATAGCCAATATATGTTGCTGAATTTTATTTCTAAATTTTCTTTTTCCTTTTTGACATGTGCACTCTATCTAAGTTTTGTTTCCAGGATCATGCCCAGGTATTTCGCAGTATTGTGATATTTTATTTGCACACCAATCAAGCATAGAGGCATATGTACATCTAACATTGTTGCACAAGGTGTGATCCAAAGTAAACAGGACAAACAGGAATCTAGCGCTCCATGGCGGTGTCATCTATATGTCGACTGGTACGTTAAAATCTGCTATTTTTATCGATTGTCCAGTTAGAATTTCATTACACTATGACCGATTATTTAACCAAAAATCATATTTTAACCATTAATCACTCCCCGTATTCACCTGACATGGCACCGTGCGACTTCTTCCTTTTGCGGCAAAATTTTTTTGCCCATGAAAGGAAAGTGTTATGCAGACGTAGAGGCCATTCAAAAGGCTTGCATCGACATACTGACGGCCCTACCGGCCTTCGAATGTTGGATTCTGAGCAATTTTTCGTCGTCAGTCAATTTGTGCGGTACAAACCGTGCACACACCTTTCGTAAGCGCAAATGTTCAGTCAAAATGCTATAAATCGATGTTTTGGAGATGTCTTATTCCATTTCCATGAATTTTAATGATGATTTCGGCTGATTTTTGATTATTTCACGCACAGTTTCGATGGAATTTCCGGTGATCACGGATTTTGATTGGCCCACATGCTGATCGTCATTTATGTCCTCAAGACTACTTTGAAAACGTTGAAACCACTCGTGCACTCTGCTACAGGATAGGCAATCATCGCCATAAGCTTGTTGCATCATTAGAAACGTCTGAGTAAAAGTTTTACCAATTTTGAAACAAAATTTAATGTTGGCTCTTTATTCGAAGCTCATTTTCGCACCACTAACACAAACATACTGACACTTAAATCGCAATAACTTCACTTTCCATCAATGAAATGTTATGAAATTCTCACTGGACAATCGATAAAGACAGCAGATTCTAACACACTAGTCGACATATAGAATCTAGATCCTCAACAAGGGGAACTAGATTCAAAAGTCCTGTTTACTTTGGAACGCACTTTGTATTAGTCTGCAAAAAGTTTTTCTGAAAGTCTATTCCAATTTTGAGGTGGCTGCTTTCAGTTTATTTTTAAATTTGTTCCAAAAATGTTTATGAAACATGTTCCTTCAAATTAAAAAGCTCAAAGCTTCATCATTCACAGACTATTTTCAATTCTAAAAAAACTTATTTGCTTGCAATTATTTAATAAATCAAAATCATAGCAACATCACATTGCTTGTAGCTAGCATTAATTAACAACCAAAAATTTGGTTTATTTCGATACAGAAAAATATAATTATTTTCCATATTCGCAAATACATGTGTCTGACATATATGCTTACAAGCAAAAAACATTATTAGCTTTAGTCGCATTCACTATTCAAAATTGTGCATAACTTTTTTTTCGCAATCTAAAAGCCAATTTAAAGTTTCGACCAACGCAAGTGTTGTTGTGCGTTACGAAACAAAAAGAAAAAACAAATAAAGAAAACCAAAATTCGAAAGCACTAGAAATTCCATTCGCTTAAAAGCTTCAGCTCGATTTCGTCAACAATTAAAATGCTCTCGATTCACGCCATATATGCTAAGGTTGTGCTGTGAGTGCACAAATGGGTGTCACACACACACTCAGACAAAGTGCCACTGAAACCAATTTTGCTTTGTGCGAAAATATTTATAAAATTCGCCGAATCACGAGAGTTCATAAATTTTGGTTTTATCAGCAGAAAGTTTTCACCACGTTGGCTTCGCTTATCAAATATTTAAATAAATATTTTTATGTATGTGCAGTGATGAGAATAAATAATTGCCTTGGGGTATACGAATACATATATGCAAATGTTAAACAAGCTGCAGTCCACAAAATTTCAAGCTGCATAGGGTAAGGGAGTTTTTTGGTTTCCAAAAACAAATGAATGCACATGTCAATGTATATAATATGCGATGAAAACCGAAAAACATTTTCGTAGCAACATTTTACCTGATGTTACTCTGCGTGTCAGCATATTTTAATATTTAGATTGTTAGCATTAAACTGCATGTTTTAGCAGCTTTGAAAACTTTGCTTGAGTTGCAGTGTTAAAAAAATGCTGGTGTTAAGCTGCAACAATAATTAATTTAAATTTTGAAAGGATTCCAAAACCCAATGATAAACTTTTATACAGCTCATTTTGCTTAGCAGAGTTGCATCAGACGGTTAATTATGTATTAACGGGAATATGTTTTGCTTTAGTTATAAATAATAATGTAATCACAAAAAAAAACAAAAATTATTGTTATTATATATTATATATAAGAATTACATATAAAAAATTTGCCTCATTGAGTTAAAAATATGCGAAAAGTATGCTGAGACTGAAGAGGTTACTCATACGCAATGTCAAACATGTGTCTTCTAAAAGAAGTGGGGGACAACAAAAAACGATTTAAGCAGAAGCTATATTTTGTTAAGTTTTTGTTCTATAGTTGTAATCTCGATAACACAGCAACAAAATAGGAAATTGTCGAAATGAAGTCTTAGTTATGTGTTCCCTAAACTGATGATGTCAAATGGGCAATGTATTGAGAAATATTAACCGCTGGTTTCAAGAACTATTTGATATAGTAAATAACTATAATAAGTAATAAAATAAAATATTAAGCGGAAACTGAACTTAGATACAGCATAAAAAGGTACAGCTTATCACTTAACAGCTGATATCAGCTGATTATTTCCCTACTGAAACAGATAATTCGATTAGCTTTAGACCAAAACTATAAAAACTAATTTTATCGCAGCAAATGTCTACTATAATAATTATTTTTTTAATTAGTGTAACTTTTCTACCTGGGTTTTTGAGCCAAAGCGCAACCAAGATCGGAATCAAGTTCTTGTATGGAAAACTTTCACATTTGACAATGTATCTTCACAAAAGTTGGCACAGGTTATTTTCTAAGATAATAATGTAATATACGCAGAAATTGTTCAGATTGGCTTATAGCATATAGCTGCTATACAAACTGAACGATCGGAATCTAGTGCTGGTATGAAAAATTTTTGCATTTGACAAGATATGTTCACGAAATTTGGTATACATTATTTCTAAGGCAACAATATAATCTACGGAAAAATTGTTCGGATCGGATTACTATAGCATATAGCTTCCATACAAACTGAACACATAGTTACTAAAAGAAATACACCCGTTAAGGGTATATTAGCTTCGGTGCAGTCGAAGTTAACGTTTTTTCCTTTTATACTCTCGCAACAAAGTTGCTAAGGAGAGTATTATAGTTTTGTTCACATAACGGTTGTTTGTAAGTCCTAAAACTAAAAGAGTCAGATATAGGGTTATATATACCAAAGTGATCAGGGCGACGAGTAGAGTTCGAAATCCGGATGGATGTCCGTCCGTCCGTCCGTCAAGCGTCCGTAACAACTTGAGTAAAAAATTGAGATATCATGATGAAACTTGGTACACGTATTCCTTGGCTCCATAAGAAGGTTAAGTTCGAAGATGGGCAAAATCGGCACACTGCCACGCCCACAAAATGGCGGAAACCGAAAACCTATAAAGTGTCATAACTAAGCCATAAATAAAGATATTAAAGTGAAATTTGGCACAAAGGATCGCATTAAGGAGGGGCATATTTGGACGCAATCTTTTTTGAAAGTGGGTGTGGCTCCGCCCCCTACCAAGTCTTTTGTACATATCTCGGAAACTACTATAGCTATGTCAACCAAACTTTATAGAGTCGTTTCCTTCAGGCATTTCCATATACAGTTCAAAAATGGAAGAAATCGAATAATAACCACGCCCACCTCCCATACAAAGGTTATGTTGAAAATCACTAAAAGTGCGTTAACAGACTAACAAAAAACGTCAGAAACACTAAATTTTACAGAAGAAATGGCAGAAGGAAGCTACACCCAGGCTTTTTTTAAAAATTGAAAATGGGCGTGGCGTCGCTCACTTATGGACCCAAAACCATATCTCAGGAACTACTAGACCGATTTCAATGAAATTCGGTATATAATATTTTCTTAACACCCTGATGACATGCACGAAATATGGGTGAAATGGGTTCACAACCACGCCTTCTTCCAATATAACGCTATTTTGAATTCCATCTGATGCCTTCTCTGTATATATACAGTACATTAGCCGAAATGCCCAAAATACAATTTAATGCTCAAAGTACACCAATTGATAGCGGAATAATCATGGTAATTAATTTTACAGCAAAATAAAAAAATATGGAAATGACGGATAATGAAATCTCGATTATCACTTTATCACGCGAGAGTATAAAATGTTCGGTGACACCCGAACTTAGCCCTTCCTTACTTGTTTTTTTTTTTAAATTCAGATTATTTGTACCTGTAATCCACCCAAATTGTCTTAATTTGAAAAAAATCCTTTAAATCACTCCTCCACAACTAACTTGTAGTTGTAAACAAATTTTTTGTGCCAAAAAACATACGTACATACATATTTATACGAAATTGTTCAGGCGTTAATATGTTGCTCATACGCCCCCATTTGCTGTATTATCACCTATTTGCTTTACGTAGAGTTATTTAAATCTGTGTTTTAAAAATAGTTTTAGTTCGTTATAATATAGGCATAGTTAGTCAAAGTATTATACGAAATAAAAAAAGGTGGCAGCACTAAAAAATAGCAGAAATTTATTGCATTTACTATTGTAGACTAAAAATAACTTTAATTCAAGCAATAGCACAAACAAAGTTAGTTAAAATATTCTACGCAGTTAAAAAAAGTGGCAACGCCAAAAAAGTACACAAATATTATTGCATATAAATATACACTAAAAATATTTTTAATTCAATGTAATTTACATAAGTCTATATGATTCCCGATTTTAGGAAAAAGGTGGCAACGTTTACCAAAAAGTCATAGAAAATTATTGAAATTATATACTTTAATTAAAAAAAATTGATTTGTAGTAATATGCAAATACTAGTTAGTCGAAATATATTTTTAAAAAAGGCGGCAACACTTACAAACAAAAGCATCACAAAAGATGTCGGCATTTTTATGCCAAACAATAGCTTTTATTCAAGCAATAGTATAAACAAAGTTAATTTAAATATTCTAGGCAATTAAAAAAAGTGGCAACACTTAAAATGTTAACAGACAATCATTGCATTTATGTGCACTAAACATAATTTTAACTCAAGGTATTATAATATAAATCTAACTAATCTCCAGTTTTTCGAAAAGGTGGCAACGCTTACCAAAATGTCACAAAAATTGGTATATTTACATATGTACATACATATATACTCAGTGTATAGTAAACTTTAATATATTATAAGGTACTAATATCAGTTAGTCGAAATATTCTACGTATTTTTAAAAAAGGTGGCAACGCTTCCAAAATAAAAAGAAATCGCAGAAAATGTGTGCATATATACCAAAAATAACTTTAATGCATTTTAAACTAAAACTTATCAAAAATATTTTATGCAGTTAAAAAAAAGTGGCAACACTTACAAAAGAAAATCATAGATAATCATTGCATTTTTGTATATGTATATACTAAAATACAAGTAGCTTTAATTAATTGTAAAATAAGCCAATTAGTCAAAATATTCCATGCAATTTAAAAAAAGGTGGCAACACTTACAAAAGAAAAAACTAAAAACTACTGGCTGGCATAAAAATAACTTTTATTCATTATATAGGCATACCTAGTGAAACTATTCCCCGCTTTTGCAAAAAAGATGGCAACACTTTGAATAAAAAAATGTAAAATATTGTTGCATTTCACGAGCAACTTTAGCAGCCAACGTTAACTGCTAATTATATAACACAATTACTACTTTGCTAACGGCAAAGTGTAAAAAAATCAGAGGCGATAGTTAAAAAGTTAAACTATATGTAGTATATACTACATACTTGTAAATATGTACGTATACACGTTGGTGGTACGTGGATATATATTTTTGTATTTTGTACGGATATATATATATCCATGTACCACCAACGTGTACACATATAATTAAATAATTACGGTTTCGAATGCGCGTTCAATCTTTGAAAATCAACTGTGACAAATGCCATGTAACCGCCAACCTGCATTATTTCATATGTATTCTCATATACCGTTGCTTCGGTAGAAATAATTTCCATGCTCGGCGAAATTCTCATTTAATCGCATTTTGTCATTTTGCAACTTCACGCACATAATTGTTGTTGCACTTTGTAACCACTTTGTAGTTCTGCCATTAGCAACGGTAATTTTGTTGCAACTAATCGCAGAATATATTCTACCGCTCGGCAAATGAAAACGATTAAAGCGGGTTCCTCTAATGGCAAATATCACCACAGGCAAGTCGCGCTTCGTTTCCCCTTTGAAAATTAATCTTAGTTGTGCAGTCGTAACGCTCGCATCCACTGCATAACGGTGCGGTATGTTTCGTTTAAGCCTTATAAATTTCCGAATGCAAAACGATGCGTGTGGAGTGCATATTAGGGTGCGTTCGTGGTGTTTTAGTAACAAAATTCGCTCTCTCTCTCTTTCTTCACTAAAGTTGTTCGAAACTTGGCTGCGCAGAAAATGAAGTAGAGCCATTGAAGTCATCACAGTTGGAGTATTACTTGAAGAATTCAGACAGAAATTGACAATTATTAGTTTGAAATTAGGAGAAATATAAATTTCAATAAAATTTGCATCTCAAGATTATATCAAAATTTTTGTTATCAAGCAAACAATGTAAGCTAAAAAATAATATTTTTTTCTAAAACAATTTTGAATATCCTTACTATAGGTTGTTATGGTTGCACTCATACAAGTACATATCTGTGTATAGTATATGTATACACATTAAAATTGTGTTAATTAGAGAGCAAGATTGGCTGCAATG
This sequence comes from Bactrocera tryoni, assembly GCF_016617805.1. Taxonomy (NCBI): domain Eukaryota; kingdom Metazoa; phylum Arthropoda; class Insecta; order Diptera; family Tephritidae; genus Bactrocera; species Bactrocera tryoni. The sequence goes on along the minus strand of NC_052502.1, from coordinate 10,933,396 downwards.
TAATTTCATTACTGCAGCTGGTTTTCACTGACATTAAATAGTTAACACAATACAGCGCGACAGCTGTGGTTAATTTCAATTGAATATTTGATATGTTTCATAAACATAAATATCCAAAAATAAAGACATAAATTACATATTTCAATTGAAAGTTTGAATAACCCATGTGCTGTTCTCAGCTGTGCATTTTTCCCTCGAAAAACCTCTATTGTGGTTTTAAGAATACTGAAAAGTTCAAGAAAATCTAGAAAGAACTCAATAATAAAATAATATTTTAAAACTTATAAATTTAAAAAATATTTGAAAAGCTTAAGAACCTTGAAAGTCTGATATATTTTTCAGTAGCTGTGAAACTTTTAAAATTTATTTAGAGCGGCTAGTATTGGATTTCCAAAAAAATTATTCTTGCTATGCTTCAATAAAGTGCACTTTAGTGTCTTGGAAATATTACTTATTGGCAAATAAATAGTTGGAGTCCGTCTGCTCTATACAAACAACTTTAAGCTTTTTTTCAAATCTAAACTATAAAACGATTTGACTTGAAGCTTTAACTATACAGTCAAGATAACATCATCTAATAAAACACAATACATATTTTTTATTAATGGAATTTTTTTCCAAGCTTTTGTAACAAACGAGCAGTAACGTTTTCTTTGGTCAAAAACTTTTTGTATTTTTTTAAAGAAATAAAAGAGTAGTGAAGACTTTGAAAAAAGGCACAGTTAGTCGACACGCGGACAAGCATTGAGTAGGTTAAGTTCAAATTTTGGTTAAAATAAACTTTTGTGTAAAAATAAACTCTAAACATTAGCTTAATAAAATCATATACAATTTTATTAAAATTTGAAAGACAAAAACTTATTTAAATTTTCTTAAATCTGGGTTATATACATACATGTAACATGTGATGAGTGAAGCGTTTGGCGTACTCAAACTTGTTTCAAAGTATATTTCAAATATTTAAATAAAATATTATTTTCCGATTTCTTGATATTATATTTTTTCTTATGATTGCAAATTCTTGGCTGGTACTTGAATGAAAACAGTGCTTGAGTTTATCAAAAAGGAGCTTGAATTTTCATGAAAACCGGATGTTGTTCCAGGAACATTTCTATAAGTTAGCAGCTTCTATCTTTTTGTACAAAGCTTTCGATTCAGTGACAGTATCTTAAGTAAATAAAAGCAAGTCATGTTTTCATATGATTGTTTATCTTCATAAAGGAAACTTGGAAAACTATGTTTTTAATAAATGTATGTTTCACATTATGTTAGATATTACCAAAACCTTTACTATACCTTGAAACAGGGTATACTAAGTGCTGTGAATTTTGCAACACCCAGAAAGAAACGCAGGAGATGTTGTAAAATATAAAAGGTATACCTCCTATCTGTCGATCTGTACATACGCGATATCGAACTGAAATTTCGCACACCCCCTTTTGCCCACATGGATCTGCTCATTTGTTGGAATCACCGATTTCGGACCTTTATAGCATGCAGTACAATATCTGAAGAAATTGTTTATATTGAAAAAAACAGTACGATTTTATTCATAATTTTAAAACTCCTAATTTATTCTTCAAAATCTATGTCGACGCCCTTTATCCCAGTATACTTTTGTCAAGATTTTTGTCAATCCTCAAAACAGTTGTTAAAGTCAATTTCCGGAATATCCTTTAAGCGCAAGGGATTTATGTATAATGTCTTCAATTGATTCAAAACGGTTTCTCCGAAGCCGTTGTTTGAGTTTGCTAAATAGTCAGAAGTCACACGGTCCTAAATGTTGCGAATACGATGGTTGCGGCTCGATATTGTTTGAAAATTTGGCGAAGAATCAATGCAGTATGCAGCGGTGCCATATTGTGGTGTAAAAACCAAAAGTTGTCGGCACATAATTCCGACCTCTTTTTACGAATAGCTTCGCTCAAATGACACATAACACTCAAATAATATTCCTTGTTGACAGTTTGCCCGGTCAGAAACAATTCGAAGTTCACTACACCTCAATAATCGAAGAAAAGTGTCTATCTAACCTTGATTTTTGACCTGCTTTGACGTGGTTTTTTTCGACTTCGGCTCACCTTTGCATTGATATTCGGCTAATTGGTCGTCGCACAGATCCCAGACTCATTGCCAGTAAAAATATATTTCATGGCATCCTGGTAGGCGGAAAGCATTGTTTCACAGACGTTAACGCAATGCTGATTTTTCGAAACAATTTTGTGATTTTTTAAACAATCATGCTTTCACTTTCCTTAGGCCCAAATAATCTTTCAAAATGGGGTTTTAACTGTTCTCTGACGATTAATCGTCGATTTTCCTTCCTTCCTAACTTTCCTTTATTTTATTGGCGTGATGATCATAAGTTGATGTTGATAGCCGTCCTGGACGTGGTGCGTCGCCAACGCGTTCCGACCTTCGCTGAGTAATTTGCACCAATCAAAATACTTGCTCGCGACAAATAATTAGCACCGAAGACCTTTTCCAACATTCCGAACGTTTCGGTAACAGACATTTGATGGAACTTCTTTGTTAAATAATTTCACTCATCGTAAAAATCGTCGAATGCCCTATATGTACTTCAGAAAGACAAGCGAGTACCAAATGCTAATGATTATTTTGAAGCAACTTCTGGCGCATACATATGTCACTGGCAGTCATGCCAACATAGAGAATTAAAAGTCTTACTATATTTTGCCCACAATGATCATACAAAGTGATCGGTAAAAATCAAGTTTTTAAAGAGTTTGTGTAGGCTATTATAACGCTTTTAATTAAAATTTAAAAAAAAAATATACAATGTTTTCATTGACTACTTTATACCGGAGATACAGGGTTTTCCAATAAGACAGATATGATTTATTTTCAAGAAAAAAATACTAATTCTCAAGGAAACTTAAATATTTTGTATTTAATGTGAATTACAATAGATACCATTAATTTTCGAATATACCATTATTCAACTTCTTTTGCAGGTACGAAGTTGATGAACCCAAATTTCGAGTACTTTTTCCACTAAATCAAGTCGTATGTATCACGAATATAACGTTCAATATTGACTTCTAAAACTTGAAAAGAGTCCGGTTTATTGCTAAAGACCAATAACTGCAAATAACGCCGCAAGAAGTAGCCTAATGGTGTTAAATCGCAACTTCTTGGAGGCCATGCAATGTCACAATTTCTTGAAATAATCGAATCTCCAATCTTTTCTTGCATTAATTCGGTTGTTGCACGTGCTGCGCGGCACGTAGCCCATTCTTGTATGAATCAGATGTTGCCAAGGTCAACTTTTTTCAATTGTGGTCATAAAATGTTGGTTACCGCTCTCCATTGTTAGTAACCACATTAAACTGTCAATTAGGGTGAATACTTATAATGGTTGTTTATGAATCATTTGTGGATTTTCCTCGCATCAGAATGGACAGTTTTGTTTATTTATCGCACCATTCATATGAAAGTGAGCCACATCGCAGATGATGATATTCTTAAAAAATCGTTATTGTATTCAAGTTGTTTCAAGGCAAAAATACCAAATTCACGTCGTTTATGGTAGTCCAATGTCTTCAGTTCTAAAGTGAGAAATTTGATATGGATGCAAACCCAAAATCTTTTTCAAAATTCACCAGATTGTGGTTTAAGACAGTTCCAATTCTTGAGAACGTCTTGCAATCGACAATTGCGGTCTCCAGCAGCACTTTCCTGAATGGCAAATATTTTCATTACTTCGAGCGGTTCGTTATCTTATTGGCATTTGAACTTCATGTTAAGAAAATCTATACTCGAAATTTTCAACAATTCGATAAATAGCGAGCACAGATGAACGATTATTACGGCCATAAAATGGCGAAAGCGCACGAAAAGTTGCAATTGGAGAACTTTTATTTAAAAATTGTTCTCTCGTATCTTTCCATGATAAACGTTATTGAATATAATGAAAAAAAAATCCATCTCATGACATATTAAAAATGGCCGAAACGACACTTAGAATTCAAATCATCCCTTTTGGAGAACCCGCTACATATTTCTCTCACTTGTAAGCCTATAAATGTATGTTGAGCGACACATTTCACTTGCATATCACCGCATTTCAAGTGTTTCTGCACGCGTAACTTCTTATAAATGATGGATGGTGGAAAGTGGTGCCTATCGGGGGCGATCACCGTTTCATTTTTATTAGCACACTTCCTTTGCATGAACTTCTTGGAAAAATACGCCGCCTGCAGGCACACACGCGTGTCAGACGCATGTAAAAATAAACCAGTCTGCCGCTAACCGCCTGCGGATAGTCGCTAAGAAGCATGCGATCGCAATCAGTAAATTACGAGCACCCACTCGGCATGGCGGAAACGTGTCGGACATGAAAATAAACTGCTGCGTGCGAATACTAACGGTAACTAGCTTGCTGAAAGACATTCCGCTGAATATTAAATGATATTAGGCCATTCACGCAAGGCGTTACATTCACATAACTTACATAAATATGCTTGTGCATGTGTGTGTTTGTGTTGTTATCGTGGCATTTATCAGCAGGAAGGGATTTTCACTGCAATGCTGAGAAAATGAGAGACTCGCGGCTTTAAGATGACGAAACTGGTGATTTGTATGCATGCAAATGCGTGCTTGCAATCGTAAACCTGTACGTAAAGACATGCACACATAAATACTTGCACGCATACTTGCATATATACATCCTTACACGTGTATATACACACATACAGAGAGAAATACAGTGGTGCTGCGTATTTGGTCGCAATTTCTCACTTGGCGTGCGAAAAATAATTTAATCAACAAGTCTGCGCAATCACCATAAAGGTGTCAGCGCCTGTTGTTGCCGCCGCTGCAGCGTACTTACAATTTTGTTTACCGTTATCCGCACTGAGGTACCTGAAGTAAGGCATACCACAGTGCTGCGGTTATTTATTTATAACTCGGTGTATAATCGAAGGTGCTCAAAGTTAATAATATATGTGCAAGCGTTTAAGTCGTATGAAAGTCTACGCCGAAAGCTCGTGCTTTACTCGCTTCCAACACGCTGACTACGAGCGCCGTGGCGTGGCACAAAGGCGCACCGACAACAGCTGCGTGACGCACGCAAGTCTGAAGCGTAAACTAAAATGTGCCATTATGCCGGTGAACACATACAAGTATGCATGTGTGTGTGTATGTGTTATATAAGAGAGGGCGCAATGTTAATGTGTTGATAATCAGGGCTAAATAAGCGGTGGCTTGTGCTATAACAACGCTAATTCGATTTTCATAACAAAATGAAAACACATGAAAGCAACAATGCCCAAAACACAACGAAAACAAGAGAAATAAAAAAAAAAACAAAAAAAAATAAAACAAAAACAACACAAAATTACACAAACAACAAAGAAACACAGAAAACATGAGACTTGGTGGAATAAAGATTCAGCATCGAACAAATATACAAAGAGTGTTGTTTAAACCCACGTTTTCGTTGCTCAAATTCGTTGGCGCTTACTTGTAATTCCAGGACAGCTGGTACGCACCGCAACAACAACATCAACAACAACAATAACAAAGAATCAAAATCCAATTCAACCTGAACTTACCTCATAACCACGGTTAGACACTTGACGTCTGCCACCGCGTTTAGCCTTACATACTAATAGGGGAGGGGGGTACCCTGTCGCGTTGGTTTTCATAAAATCTAATCAAAATCGTTTTGCGTGATTTCAAAATCGCCAAATTCTTTGAAACAGCCGCTACTCGCTTTTAATTAAGTTTTGCACTTGCGGTCGAAAATTAAATTCGCTTCATGTATTTACCTTGCAACATAGTAGTAGTTATATGCTTATGTACAGCTGCAAGCGTACATTATGGTGGGTAAAAAAATCTGATTTTTTGAATTTTTTTTTTCATTGACATCACTATGGAAATGTCTGGAAATATGAACTCTTACTTGTGACGAGAAGATATTCCGACTAATAATTTTCCATTTTTTGCTTGCTATCAAATACAAGAAAAAACGTTAACTTCGGCTGCACTGAAGCTAATTTACCCTTCACAGGTGCATTCGTTTTAGTAACTATATGTTCAGTTTATATGGCAGCTATATGCTAAAGTACGCCGATCTGAACAATTTGTTCGGAAATTACATTATTATCTTAGAAAATAATAAATACCAAATTTCGTGAGTATATCTTGTCAAATGCAAAAGTTTTTCATACAAGAACTTTTTTTCCGATCGTTCAGTTTATATGGCAGCTATATGCTAAAGTACGCCGATCTGAACAATTTGTTCGGAAATTACATTATTATCTTAGAAAATAACATGTGCCAACTTTGGTGAAGATACATTGTCAAATGTGAAAGTTTTCCATACAAAAACTTGATCCCGATCTTTCAGTTTGTATGGCAGCTATATGTTATGGTGGTCCGATATCGGCAGTTCCGACAAATGAGCAGCTTCTTGAAGTGAAAATGACGCTTGCAAAATTTCAAAACGATATCTTAAAAACTGAGGGACTAGTTCGTATATATACAGACAGACAGACGGACGGACAGACAGACATGGCTAAATCGACTCATCTACTATCATCAATAAAAAAATATATTTTAAATTTCAAAAGTCATTATTTGCATATATTGCAGGAAATTTATTGCTTTACTGCACTTTTTCCGTCTTTTGCGGTAAGCAGGTAAGCCCACAACTTTGAAGCAATGATATTGGAGAAAAAATTCCCGTTACATAAAAGAGGTTTTAATAATTTTTTTTATCAAAACTATTCTTAAAAAGTTTTGCGCAGTTAAACTTATACAACAATTGTACCTCAGCATTCTTGTCTGCATGTTCTTGTCTTACAAATTGTGTGTTACTCATACGACGTGGTGTACTATATGTACATCGATGCGTTGAATGCAGTGAAATAAAAAGCTTTTATTTTTTTGAAGCGAAAACTGAAAAATCACGAGAGAATGTTAACTTCGGCTTAACCGAAGCTATAATACCCTTCACAGGTTCAAGTTTTCTAACAAGAACTTGCTTTTGACCGTTCAGTTTGTATGGCAGCTATATGCTATAGTGATTCAATCTGAATAATTTCTTCGGAGATTATATTGTGGCTTTGGAAAATAATCTGTACCGAATTTCGTGCAGATATTTTGGCAAATAAAATAGATTTTCATACAAGAACTTGATTTTGATCGTTCAGTTTGTATGGCAGCTATATGCTGTAGTAGTTCAATATCGGCGGTTCCGACAAATGAGCAGCGTCTTGAAGAAAAAATGATGTGTGCAAATTTTCAGATCGATTTCTCCAAATCTCTAATATATACAGGCAGAAGGATGCATATGGCTAAGTAAACTCAGCTCGTCAAGTTGATCATTTATGTGTATATGGATAAATTTTATAGAATTTCTGACATTTCCTTCTCAGTGTTAAATTTTTCATTACAATTTAATTGAAATAGAAATGACGTACACTCTAATATGTACATATAAATGCACACATATTATGTAATTATCTTTAAAGGAAGACTTGTAGCTGGTTCGCCACAAGCTTAGCGGGCATTTAGCTGCAAAAGTAGCAAAAGTGAACTGTTTTGGTTGTCACCACAAAAACTCATTATTAGGCTGAGAGTTGGCCATGAATAAAGCTGTGCACAGGTACAGTTATGCATACAAACATACACGCTGCACATGGAACACAGCGTATGTAAGGCTGACATGTGCTTATGCTCTCTGTCTGGCAAGCGCACCCACTTGGGAGTAGCTGAACAACTTTAACACAGCTTTGGCCCAGTACTGCTTTAATAAGAATTATCAATTGCTCGGTAAGAGACAAAAATGTTTTTATTTTAAGACATAGATTTTGAAACTTTGAGGTTATTTTTTTCTTTGTTATTTTTTTTTTTTGCACCTAACTAAATTGTGTCAACCACAGCAAATTGTTTGGTAGTCAAAGTCGAAAATCATTTGAGCTTCGGCTTACGAAGAAACGTTATGACACATGGAATACTTTCTCGATAAATCAGTTTGGAGCTGATCCATAGCGCATCTGAAAAACCGTGCTCTTACAGAGTGGTCTTATCTCTCTTTGTCTCTCATACATTGACTAAGCATAGGTTATCTAATGTAGTGTGTTACAATTGTACAAAGGAGACTACATTTTACATTACATAAACTTCAGCAATTGTGCCTATCGATCTGCCCAAAATACATACCCATATCCTGCTGTAAATGAACAAATCTAAGTACAGAGCTGTTGTAATAAGCCAAGCAAGCCAAAAGCACAGTGGTTTCTAAAAATAATACCTGCTTTGATACCTTTTCGACTGAAATTTGTACGCCTTTTCCTGCCAGCTTGCATCGCTTCTCTCTGCAGTGACTCGCCTTCTGCTATAATAAGCATTCCCGCTGGCACTTTTCATGCCCACTTTCATACATTGTACACTGTACACACGTGTAAGCTCATAAATATATATATTTTTTGGTTAACCGTAAAGGCAAACAGTTACTTGTGCGAAAAATTGGTTTTCACAAAATTTCATACACACATGTGCAATGTCGTATTATGAGGAGGGCAACGAATACATTTTACACACAGAAGTTGTTGAAAAGTACAAAAGTTCTCGCAGAGTTTTCTTAATACTTTTCAATGTTTTTAAACACATGTGTATGTGTAAAACGGAAACTCATGAATACAATTGCTTTCAAATGTCAACAAAGTCTTTGTTTGGTATTGTTTTTAACGGCAGTCAGAAGAAAGCTTAGAAATAATTAAAAAATAAATAAAAATAATTTTCTTCTTTTGTGGTGATTATCTATTTACAATGTTATTTTATTTGAACACCTTAAGTAATTAAAAAAGAAGCAAGTATAAATACGATATACATATACATATGTGTATAACCAAGACCAACTTTTTGTAGCTGGAATTGTAATTGGTTATATTGCAGCATTAACAATTTATATTACAAACATTTTTTTTCATCAATATTTATTTTGTTGCCTTCAAAGTAATCCCCAACAGAAGAAAACCTTTCATAAGCACTTTTCGGGATGACCTTCAAGTCCTTCAGCGAATTTTGTTTCAGGGTTAGGGTTTTCAAGGTAAAAAAAAGACTCTTTTTGTGAATTTATTTCTCAAATCTGGATTGAGTAATTTTATTCGGACCCTTTATACATTATAGAGCACACTTTTGACAATGCAAGGTAATTTTTTCATGCAGAAATTTTGCTTTCCCCAGAACGTCTTGAGAAAAAAAGAAATTTCGGTGTTCAGTATAACTCGGCCGGAAGTTATCTGAAAATAAAAAATAAAGAAAAATTACTTATTATTAGTTATTTTTTTTTTATCAAAATGGCACATCAAGTGCTAATTGAGCCCGATAGGGCTGCACTCCTACCTATAATTAAATCTTCCCCCCAACGTTCTCTGATAATTTTTTTTGCATTCAAAAATTTTTGGCGGCCATCTAAAGTGTAAACAGTTATTTTCCACTAAAAATTCCGCCATTTTGTGGGTGGAAGACACCCTTAATAAAAAAAAAATATTTAATAAACGCTGATGGGCGGTATTTTATATGTTAAAAATGTGTTCAAAGTTTGAAATGATTCGATCGAGTAGTTTTTAAATGACAGTGAACACGTACTTTGAAAAAATAGTTTTGAGAAAACGCGTCTGAAGCTGCACTTCTATCCCGACCACCCTCAGCTGTTAGAGTTAGAGTTAGAGCGTCAAAGGCCAGGAGACTAATAAGACGATAACTCTAAGAATATTACTTCTATCTACTTAAAATTTTAAGGACATATTCTTGAAATGTTAAACAATAAGATAAGACAAAAAAAATCGATTTTTCGAAAGTGAAAACCCCTACCCCCCCTTCATCTCTTCGATCGACTGAAAACGGGTTCCACGGAGGAACAATTTCAGTTTAGGAAATAAGAAAAAATCACACGGAGCCAGATGTGCTGAATGCAGTGGTTGATCATTGCGTTTTGGGCTTTAAATTAGGTCACAATTGTGGATCGATGCGATGGAGCATTATCGCCTTGGAAAATACATGAATAATTTTTCCACAATTCCGTGGCAATTTACGACGGATGTTCTCACGCAAATGCCTCAAGACGATCCCTACTGACCGTCCTTCCAGAATAAATTCATGATTCACCAAACTACGAATATGGAAAAAAGAATAAGCATCTTATCGATTTTTGATCTGCTTTGGCGTGGTTTTTTCGATTTCGGCTCGTTTTTTCCCCTCCATTCTGATTCTTGCTTGCATGTTATTCATCATCAGTTATAATGCTCTCCATGAATGTGGGAATGGCATTAGTCCAAAGAGACCTGTTTACGATACTGATTTAAAAAAAAATCGTCTTAATCGAGTCGTGTTGAACTAAAACGCATTTCAAAATCAAATAATTCGAATATGAAGCTCTCTTGTCATTTCTCTAACAATTACCTGACGAATTTAAAACACTATATCTTGTGCTTTTTTAATATTTTCATCAGTTCGAAGATCGTCCAGAACGAGGCATGCCTTCAACAATCTCTCCACTGTCTTTGAATGCTTTTCTAGCATCCATACAAATGCAGCCAAATGTGCATGCAATATTGAACATATGCCGGTCCCTTTAAGCATATTGTTGTCTTAATCTCACAATGGGTCACATGACGATCTTTCCATATCAGTTTGCACACGGCATTAATAGTTTCTGGAAAAAAACTGGTTTTGGACGACCTTCACAAATTTCGTTTTGTAGTGATCTACGATCTCGATTGAATTCCCTATGCCATAAGTAAACACTGATCTTTAATAAAGCTTCATCGTCAAAAATGAAATAGGGTTTAGCGATGCACTGTTGCTAAGTTAATCTACGTCTAAAGTTGTAAAAGTTATATCCCGAAATTGTTCGCGATTTATTTCCATTTTTTTGGCTGAGATGAATATTTTAAGTCACTGCTAACAATACAAACAACGCTGATATGCTAAAAACTTCTGAGTGATTTTAATATCAAAAATGTAAAATTTTACGATAAAGTTGCGAGTTGCCAGATTGTAACCCTAGAGTTACTAAAGAAATCCCGAAATATCAAAGACAATACAATGATCATTTTATGAACATTATTTTGTAAAGATAATGTTTTCTTTTTGGCTTCAGCTATGATGAAGGGCATTATCACTGCATCAGCAGAGAACTTTTATAGTGGTAATCGAAAAAAACTCCTTCGTCTAAGTCTTTAAGAATGATATCTCAAAGACCTGTGTAAAATTTCGGTTGATCGGTTGAGTAGTTCTCAAAAACACTGTTTCGATAAAAAACGCGTTTAAAGACGGCGCACTTAGCCTAGCTAACCTGGAGCGCACAAGTTCTCAAGGCTGTATCTCCCAAATTATTGCTCGGATCAACTTGAAAATTTCGGGCAATATTCTAGAGGTGTTGTAAAATTTAATAAGATATTAAAAAAAATTGATTTTTGAAACCCGTAAGACCATGTATGTCCTTATGGACTAACATGCTGCATAGTTCGATTTGCGCCAGCTTTTCTTGACATATATATATATTTCTTTATTCTTTTTAATAAACGTATTTTTTTCTGAAAATTATTTATGTCAATTTCAATTTTACTATTTTAAAATTTTCTTAAGGTCCTCTCGTAACTCAGTTATTCATATATAAGGATCTTATGAACCTGTCTGCGTGGCAGTTATTGAATTAATTTTATGCTGACAAAAGTCTAGTAAATTCAGATTCTACAGGTCTGTATGTAAGCAATGAAAACCGTTGAACAGTGAGAACGACGTTTGCTCTCACTCTCCAAAGTACTTTAAATTATGTTCTCGACAGTAGTTTAAGCTCATATTATATGAGCTTTTCAATGCACAAAATATAATTGGTCAGAAACACAGGATTGGGAGGCGATACATACCGACTTCGACTTTTTGGCATGACAGCTGATTGGATATAGAAAAATGTTTTCGATTTTTTTTTAATTTAATAGTGATTAGATTATAACTTGATTCATAACGGGCCAATTGAAAAGTCCCCGACCAACCACTGTAAAGTATTTTTTTTTTGCAAAATTCGTTCTCTTTATTCAACATAGTTCCCTTCAAGTGTGATGCACTGATTATAGCGACCCTTCAGCTTTGCGATATCAGTTTTTTAGTACAACTTGTCCTTGGCTTCAAAGTTGGTTCTCAGCAAACGTTTGAGATCGAAGGGTATTTCCTGCCCCAGCGACTATTCTGACAGATTTGGAGAATACAGTGAATGTGGAAATGTGGATTCGAAGCACGATTCCCACTATTTAATTAGAAACTGCAAATAACTAAATTTTTTATCATGAAATATTTTATAAATTTTCAAGAAATTGATTCATAAAAAAATGAAGCTAAATCTATCAAAGAAAACTAGATTGTCTTAATGGCTGGTGATTCGAAGTGACAACCCATACAAAATAATAGTTAATAACTTTCATGCAAATTTTCATTTTAAATCAAATTATTATATTTCAAGTGCAAAATCTCGTTAATATTGCGTAGAAGTACTAGAATAATTTCAAAACCTATACCACATTCTCTTATTCATATCATCGTACTTAATAACCCGAGACAAGTGTCATACGCAGCAAACATTTGTAAAGCATTTATTACTCTAAACAACTACTATGCATATGTATATATACACATGTACTGCATATATATGTATTGTGCTGCATACAGCAACTCCCCTCCAGTCTGAGCTGCATGGCTTAACAGTGCATCTAAGCATTTCGGTATTTATATAGGTATACATAACCATTTCTATGCAAATGGAGAATTTTGAGTGGAAAATTGTTATGCTGGTGAATGTGGCATTTGCTGGCTGTGCGTTATTACAAAACTAAAATGCAGTGCATACTATAGTGGCAGTGTCAGCAAAATAATTTACTCTTGGATGCGTTAGGGGAAATTTGAGCGGGTTCAGTTATCATGTACTGTACATATATAAGGTAAAATATATAAGCTTTAAAATACAGGTATACATGTACTTAAATATAAAGAATTATTAAAAATTATTTTTGAATTAAAACTCATACTCATTTTCTTGCCCTTCTACCCACAAAAGGTTCCAAAAATTGCGCTGAAATACAAGCATTACACTCTACTTCAATTTGAAATACTTATTGGAGCATATTTCATAGCCTAGTTCTCGGTTATTTGACCCATAAGAATCTATTAAACCCCTCTTCAGAACCATTGCTATAGACTCCTCCGCCAGCACTCCTGTTACAGTTCGTTGTTCGACGTGGCGATTACAGCAAAACGCAATCATGTGTAGGCACCTACATATGTATATAGCTGTAGTCATATACTCGCATATGCGACTATAACGTCATATAATCAAGTGCTAGGCAATCGTGTTAATTTAGTGGAAAATTCCTAATAATTTTGCCAGCGGAATGTGTGCAAACAACTTCGGGTGTTGTTGAGCGAGTTCTGTGTTAATATTTGATGCCACACTTGAGTCGGTGTAAATTAGTTTAGGCTGTTAATTTTAAGTGGTTTATTTGGCTTTAATTATTTAAGTACATTTGGAATTTGAATTCATAAGCGTAGGCGTACACACAAATAATATTCGAGCAAATAGTTACATAAGCAACTTAACTCAGGCTCAGAAGCAAAAGTAGCAAATTAGCTCTGCAATGCAATAAATTTATGTTCAATAGTAAATTTGAGCCTATTAATCGGAATTATGTTTAGTACATAAAGTACGTGAAAGTAATATTCTAATAAATTAGGACTAAAAACATTTGTATTTTCGTTGGTTAAGTAATTATTTCTCTATATGTCTAATATAATGGCAAATACCTGGAAATTACAATACTGTTTTGGCTTTAAATGCATTGCAAGCAATTTTGAGGAAATTTAAGTTTTATTCTCTAGAGTGAAGAAAATGAAACTTTATAGAGCAGGTCACCATGTGTTCATTATTTTATAAAGATTTTAAAATCTGTTAAAAAAAAAATTTTACACCAGACAATAAATGTATGTTAAGGAGTCTGTCTCTGGTTTCACTTTAAAGTATTTGTTTTTATTCAAGAGGTTTAGTCAATATAGAGTACTCAAAATAGGTCTATGTTAGGTTAAGTTAGATCGTAAGAGTGATCCAAAATGGATGGATCTCTTTTGAAAAATTATTTGTCCCCAAAAGCTTCTAAAAGTGCATTACCTAATAGATTGACGAAGAGTTTTGCTTATTTAGTTAGTTACTTAAGTCTATGAACAAAAATTCTTACAGACTATGACTTAAATGAGATTAGGAATACAGAAAACGGACGAGCAAAATTATGACCAACTATGACTAATTATGACTGACTATCAACTAGTTCGCAGCGGGCCCAACTTGATGCCAGAAAGCCATACTGAAGTAAAAACGAAACGGCATTAAAAAAATTGGGACACACACCTAAGTTAAAATTTACATTCTTAAGATTATTAACATTAGTATCCTTTTTAATTAGTTTACAACATGATAGATGTTATCCATTAACATTAGCATGTTTAAGGTCCAAAGATATAATATCTTCCTTAGTGATAGAGATCTTAAAGGCAGGCAAATGAGTCCATTTTTTGGATATGATAACATCGAAGTCACAATTGGTATTAAGACCGACAACGGTTGAAGCAGATGGAGATTTTTTTGTTCCTAGTGATCACTGTTGATTTCAAAGTATCATTAGAGATGAAGTCGAAGAGTTCGGATTAACATAATCACCAAAGTTATCATCAGAGGCAGCAGATTGCGCAACAATAACATCGATATTAATGCGATCTGTGTGAGCGTTGACATTAATAACAACTGCCTTGGCGTATGTGTTGGCAAATTTAACAGGATCTGGGGAATACGGTGGTTGCAGAATTAATTCGGGACCCTATTCCAAGTATTAGTAGTCGACAAAGTCTTTTCATATTTTCTCAATAGAGATGGAATAATGTCTCTAGCAGAAAAATGGCAAAAAGTGGTCGACCAAAATGGTAGACAATTTGCAATACGAAAAGACTTTTTCGACTACCCAATATTTAATTAAAAATTGCAAAAAAGACATTTTTTTATAATTAAATATATTTCAAGTTTTCAAAAAATTAATTCATGAAAAAATAAAGCTAAACACTGAACAAATATTTTGTCAGGTTTAATTGCACCGAAATCGCTTTCAAAGGTTGTGCACTGGACTTGAGACCCGCCACAGCTACACTTGGAAACTCTAATTGGCGTCAAACAGCGTAAAGGAAGAACGACAGGCATGCTGTTGTAAACTCGGCTATAACCGCGTAAGCGTGTCTACGCCAATAAAGAAGAAGAAGATTCTACCAAAAGCTACTGAGCAAGCCATAATTAGTGGAAATGGACCTAATCCGCTAATAAGTAGCAAAACCAAAATCTAAAACAACAAGCCAAAAATGAAACCATAAAAGCCATCCACGCTTTATACCAGATAATGACGCTTATCTTTATTAATCGTTTATTAACACAAACGCGCCGCTGCAGTCCTTTTGCGAAATAATAAACCTCTTCACACGCACACGTATATATATACACACATACATACATATTTATATTTATATAGACGTAAAAGAGCATGCTAACAGTCTGCTCAAATACAAACAGCGCTTATCATGATTGCCTTCCATATTTATGTTTATAACAGCCTGTAAATATGTATGTCTCTAATTAAATTCAAAATCATTGCTTCATTAATTCCTACATTTCATAAAAGATTTTATGTTTCTCTCTTTATTTTTAGCGATTTCCGTGGCTGTCTCCTCGTGGACGCTCGTCGCCATATCCTGCGAACGCTATTATGCCATCTGTCATCCGCTTAGATCGCGCGCATGGCAAACGCTCAATCATGCCTATCGCATTATCGGCTCCATTTGGGTATGCAGCCTTATTTGCATGACGCCCATAGCGATATTTAGCCAATTGATGCCGACCAGCCAGGGTATGTAAATGCTTATTACATAATTCTAAATTTATATATATAGCGAAGGAGTAAGTACGGAGAACACTGAGGGCGAGAATATAAAGAAGAGTGGCAGTGAAAAGAGCTGTGCGCGTAAACAATGTTATTTTCCTACAAAAACGCGTGCTCAAATGCTTGCTGTTTGTGCGCGCCCACCATGGCGTATGAGTAACTTCTTGTTATTATACCATATTTTATGTAGGGAGATGAGAAGTCGCGCTGCCGTCGGCTTTTAAATGCGATTTTATGATTTTACACGTATTTTGCCATTTCATAATATCGCTATTTAAGTGACTAAAGAAAATTTAGCGATAAAAATGCCAAGCGACTGAGCCGGCTGTTTGCGAACAATGGCGGCTTGCCCTGCTTTCCATACCCCACTGTTGGATATCAAGCACATATCAAGCATTTGTTATGCTTACATTGCTGACGCACATCTTAAATGCCAATAGAGCGCAAATAACACAATAATAAAGCAGAATAACTTTGATATTCGAAGTATTTTGTCGTCAATTTATTTATGCGTTGCGTTTACTTAAATTTATTTTCACTCGCTGAATATCTTATGGATTTTGATATGCAGAGAGTGAATGTTATAGCTTCAGTAGGGTATATACAGTTTGCCACGAAGCTTATAACACTCAGCAGGAAATTTCGGATCCCAAATAAAGTGTATATATAGGGTAGTCGAAAAAGTATTTTCGTATTTTCGTTCTATACCAGTGCTACCATTCACAGTGCATTATACCATATACTGTTGGAAAGGTGAGATTTTAAGCTTAATTTAACCAAAAAGTTGAAAAAAAGTTACAACTGCTCAAAATGAGTGAAAATAATGAAGAAATTCGCTATATTTTGAAATTTTTGTATAAAAAAGTGAAGAATGTCAAGCAAGCCACAAATGAAAACTGTGAAATTTACGGAGACGAAGGTGTAACAGATTGTGTTGCATAACAATGATTCGCTCACTTTTGTTCTTTAAAATTTCGATGTGAAAGATGCTTCTCGCTCTGGTCAACCTATCGCTAAAAAAGTCGATGAAATTAGGAAAAATATTGAACAGGACCGTCACATAAGCCATGACGTCGCTAAGGAACTTAACATTCTTCATCAAACAGTTTAGAACCTTTTAAAAAAGGCTGGCTGCAAAACGAAGCTCGCATGGCGATTCTTTGCTGAAACGAAAGAAGTCGAACCATTTCTGAAGCGAATGGTAAGAGGAGATGAAAAGTGGATTAAACACGCTAATAATGTGCAAAAAAGATCATGGCTCAAGCTTGGTGAAGATCAAGAAATGGTCGCCAGGATTGACGCCTTGAAAGGTTATGCTGAGTGTTTGTTGAGATTAGAATGGAATCATCCATTATGAGCTGCTCCAGCCTAGTCGAACTATTGATTGCACATTTTATTCTCAACAACTGATGAGATTGAAGCAAGCAATCGAAAAAAACGGCCAGCACTGATCAACAGAAAGGGCTTCGTCTTCCATCAGGACAACGCTAGACGGCACACATTTTTGATGACGCTGCAAACACTGGGAGAGCTTGGCAGGAAAGTTTCGATGCATCCACCATTTAGCCCTGACCTTGCACCATCAGACTACCATTTGTTTCGATCAATGCAGAACTACCTTAATGGAGTAAAGTTGACTTCAAGAAAAGCCTGTGAAAATTACTTGCCGCCGGAGAAACCAGAAAAACTTTACACTAATGGAATAATATTTTTAGCGAAAAATTACCAACAGTGTGCGACCAAAATGGTACATATTTGGTTCATTAAAGTTCATTATAAATAAAAAAAATAAGTTGAAATTTGATTAGAGCACGAAAAGACTTTTTCGACTACCCAATATACTACTATATAAATGAACAGCGTGACGAACTGAGTCGACTTAGTCGAGTTCGTCTGTCTGTATATACGCGAATTAGCTCTTCAGCTTTTGAGATATCGATCTGAAATTTTGCACATGTTCTTTTCTAGTCAATAAGCTGCTTATTTGTCAGAAACGCCGATATCGGAACTCTATAGCATATAGATGCCATACAAACATCGTTCAGTTTTAGTGAGAAAAACTTTTTTGTTTTACAAGATATCTTCCCGAAATTTGACATGGATTATTTTCTTTAGCTTTTTTCGATAGAATATCCGAAGAAAATGATTAGAACGAATCATCATAGCATATAGCTGCCATACAAACTGACCCTTCAAAAACTTATTTGTTTGGCAAGACATCTTTACGAAATTTGGCATAAATTTATATTCAAAGCAACTCTACAATTTACAAACATATTTTTGAGATCGGACTACTATAACAAATAGCTGCCATACAAACTGTACCATCATCCCTCTGCGGGTAGGGGGGACCCCCTTTGGGTTCGGGGGGGAAACCGAATATACCCGTCGTAAGGCATGCCTGTTGTAGGAGGCAACTAAAATCCTGGCCACCAGTCCAGAACTGTATGGAAGCTCAACTGGTAGTAGCTTCAGCTACGAGGTCTGACCGGAGACTTAATTCCGGTACCACGGGGAGCAGGAGCCTTTGGAGGTAACTCCAACCTGCTCATGCGGACTGGCCCCTCGGGGAGTATCGTGGTGGTTGTGGTGAAAACCCAAATGCGGGAAGAACTGACCTTGTCAGTTGAATGTGAAGTTGCATTGCAACCAGGTGCCGGACCCAAAGCACGGCAGAGGTTTTAGACGGGCCTCGAACCCGAACAAGGTGGTTAGTGTGTCCATTCCACACGTGGTACTGAAAATGCTTAGCATTCTCAGGGCGCTGATCAACGCATTAATTTGATCCGCTGTGCTTTTGAGCGCCGTGAAGTAAGGCTTTCGACAGCAGGTACCCACGTTAAACACACCAGATGTTGTACCATCAAAATCAGGTTCTTGTATGGAAAACATTTTTATTTGACAAGATATTTTCACGATACTTGTTATAGATGATTGACCAAAACAACCCTACAATATCCAAAAACATATATCAGGTCACTTTATCATATAGCTGCCATACAAATTGACTAATCAAGATCTTTTTATACCCCTCTATACCATAAGAAATGCCCCTGTAATGGGTATATAACTTTAGTGCAGCCGAAGCTAACATTTTTTCTGTATTTCTACTTTTTGTTATTGTAATACTTGCAGGTCTACGTAAATGCCGCGAACAATGGCCCGCCGACAGCGTGGCTTACGAGCGCTCCTACAACATCTTCTTGGACCTGATTTTATTGGTGTTGCCACTGCTGATACTCAGTTTCGCCTATATGCTAATAACACGCACCCTCTATGTGGGCATGCAGAATGAACGTGCCATGATTTTTGGCAGTGTCGCACCGATTGTGGCAGGTGGCAGCGGTGCCGGTGGCGGCCTGTGTGGCATTAGTGTTGGCGGCGGCGGCAGCGGCAGTGGTGGCAAATTGTGCAGTGAGCTAGAAACTTTAACTACCGCGTTGGTACCAAATCCTGCCGCAACTTTGACTACACCAGCAACAACAGCAAAGAAGCCGACGAGTCGATTTCAATTCAATGTATCGTTTCGCGTGCGTGGGCGCAGCGCTTGTAGCGGCAGTGTTGATGATTTGGGTGAACAGCAACAGCAACAGCAACAGCACAATGCGATGAAAAAATCGAAATCACAGTGCCGTCAATTACAACAACAATCAATGCAGGAACAACAAAAACAATACAGCGAAGCGAACCAACCATGCTACGGTAAGTAAAATACACACACACACAGCAACACATTTACATTCGTACACGTTTGTAGATAAATAAATGCATATGTATACGTATGTATGCGCATATATGTGTGTGTGTGTGCGTGTTTGTGCTCTTAAACACACCTGATTGCATTTGATTTGGGTTTTGGGGCTTTTATTTAATTGTACGTTACGCATACGCAGTGGTGGCTGAGTGGCACAGCTGTGGTGTGGCATATACGGTGTTGCCGCGCTGGTATGGGGGAAGCAGGCAAATAAAACAAGCGTAGGCAACGTGATAGCACTCCTGTGTGCCATTGCCGGAAGCTGTGAAAATCCTTGTAATTTGTGGTGGAAAATTTAAGCAACCAAGTATTTAAGACGACGCTTCGAGAGCGGCGTGTGCTTGAAAGCATGTTGTTGGCGGAAGCAGGAGTTTTTTATTTTCCGATTTTTTCTTGTTTTTTTTTTGTTATTATTTTGCACATTGCTATGGATACAGCATGCGTGCTAAATGATGATGTGCACTATTCCCAAACCAGTTCACGTAGAAGTTTCAGTTACCGTATTTTAAACCGTGCTTTTATGCAAGCTGTATGTAGATTTGGCGGCAATTTGCGGCATTCACAGTTTTTTTAACGATTTGACATTTTTTGTAATTTTTTGTGTTTGAAAAAGGTTTTAATTAACATCAAAAAAAATTCAAAATTTTTAAAAAATATTTAATAAAAAATTAAAATTTAATATTTTTATAAAATATTAATATTTAATATTTAATTAAAAATTTTGTTTAGTAGTACAAAGTACGTTCCAAAGTAAACAGGACAAACAGGAATCAAGGGCCCCCTGGTGGCGCCACCTATATGTCGACTAGTGCTTAGAATCTGCTATTTATATCGATTGCCCAGTGAGAATGATATTTCATTGATTAGAAGTGAAGTTATTGCGTTTTAAGTGTCAGTATGTTTGTGTTATCGGTGCCAAAAAGAGCTTCGAACAAAGAGCCAACATTAAATTTTGTTTTAAAATTGGTAAACCGTTTCAATTCACGTTTATGGCGATGATTACCTATCCAGTAGCAGAGTGCACAAGTGGTTTCAACGTTTTCAAAGTGGTCGTGAGGACATAAATGATGATCCACATGTGGGCCAATCAAAATCCGTGATCACTGGAAATTCCATCGTAACTGTGCGTGAATTCATCAAAAATCAGCCGAAATTATCATTGAAATTCATGGAAATGGAATTGAACATCTCCAAACCTTCGATTTATCGCATTTTGACCGAACATTTGGGCTTACGAAAGCTGTGTGCACGGTTTGTTCCGCACTAATTGACTGACGAAAAAAAATTGCTCAGAATCTAACATTCGAAGGACGATTATTTGACCAAAAATCACATTTTAGCCATTAACCACTGCCCGTATTCACCTGATATGGCACCGTGCGACTTCTTCCTTTTCGAAAAAATGCATTTGCCTATGAAAGGAAAACGTTATGCAGACGTAGAGGCCATTTAAAAAGGCTTGCACCGGCATACTACCGCCCAACGAGCTAAAACACTCGTTCGACATGCTTTTGCACCATGCAAATAGCTGTATTGAAACAGAAGGAGACTATTTTGAATAAAATAAATTGATTTTGCCGAAAAAAACATTTGTTCTGTTTTTTTTAAGTCCTGTTTACTTTGGAACGCACCTTTAAATATTATTCTCACTGCTTTATTAAATTTAATTTTTATTGAAATTCTTCAAAATCTGCTTGACTAACTCCTTAACCAAACAGTTTCATGTATGTACCTTATATGTATGCCTAAATGCCACAATAATGAGAAAATTAAGAAGAAATGTCAATAGGCCACTGCTATTAAGCTACATATCGTCACATAAAATATAAAACAACATAACATCAAAAAAATCGAAATTGATTTACTGCTTACGATTCACTACATCATATTACAAATATGTAGCATAAAATGTTCAGCTTCCGCTGTCCGATATGGCCAGTATATAACCATTTTATACCCAAAACTTAAATTTTGTATCAATATGAGTGTTTGATAACCAATATATAACCATTTTATAACCGAAACTCAAATTATGTTTTACTATATGGTAACCAATATATAATCATTTTATTAGTGAAACTCAAATTATGTTTCACAATTTGATAACCAATATATAACCATTTTGCACCCAAAACTCAAATTTGGTTTCAATATTGGAGGGTTCTATTATATCGTTATTTCTTCGCCTGTAAACTTATGAAAAGTGATGTTACGTTATTTTGCATTCTAGGTAACGATATATACATATGTATATATATACATCTTAGGCCTACCGAGAAATTATTTTTTCCATAGAATCCATTGTGCGCTATGTTACTATGTTATCAAGTTCAATAACATGATTATTCGTGGTAAAATATATGATACTGTAAGAATTGGAGAAAGTTTTCTCAGAAGTTTACTCAGCAATACATTTGTACATAAGTATATATGTATATATTTGCAGGTGGTGCACAATTTCGAAGGAATAACAATGTTATCGCATGCGACATTTTTGTGATTTCATAGACGTTGCAGTAATTTTGTCGCATGCGATAAATTTCTCTTCTGTTTGGTATATTGAAAAAACAAAAAAAAACCTTGACAGTTTTTATAAAATACTTATATAAGATTTTACTGGAGTTTTTTTTTTAAATTTCAAAGAATATTTTTATTTCATCACAAGGAAGATTTAATACTATCAAAAAAATTAAAAAAAATCAAGAAATAACAAAAATGATAGTATTGACAACATGTGGATCTACTATATTTTATAATTTGTATAAGAAACATTCTCTTTCATCTCTCTGCCTGTTTTTAGAGCTGTCCCTCAAGGAAACCATAATTAAGCTAGACCCTTCATTGTCTAAGGTCACACTGAATTATCATTAAAAATGCATTACTCAATATACTTATGGCGCTTACGTCAAAACCTGCAACTTGATATAAACAAGGCAGTATAATCTAAATCATCACCTAAAATGCAAAACAACGTATCATCAAAAAGAACGAAATTGAGTTTTCTATTGTTTACGATTTACGACATCATATTACATACATATATATGCAGCAAAAAATTTCAGCTGGCGCTCTCAGATATAACCAGTTTATAACCAATACATAACCAGTATATAACCATTTCATAACCAAAGCTCAATTTTTTCGATATGAGTGGTTTCTATTATAACGTTTTACCTTCTCCGGCAAACTTCTAAAAAATTATGTTATTTTGCTTTTAGGTGACGATACTCGTATGTAAAAGTATACTATACATATCATCTAAATCGCAACCCAACTTTTAATGCAATTTTGACATGTTTGGCATAAATCTGTGTATATATTTATAATTTAGTGGTTCTGCGGTTAATATTGTTATATGTACATTATTACATAAATTCGCCTATATTCAATATGTTTGGAGTAAGTGTCGCATGAGAAGCACTGATTGACGGTCTGATTATTAAACAGACATTTTGATTGATTTGACATTAAGTGGGAACGAAGGAGCGGTGTATTACAGCTATTTCAATCGCCCTCGGCAAAGGTAGTTAATATACGTAATAACGGTAATTTTAGCCTGTGTGCTGCAGCCTAATGCTTTGGTGGGTCTAATCCCAGGTGCGACTTAATTCACAAAGCATTTCGTCTATAAATAGAGCGACGGCAATTTTGGCATAATTTGATATGGCTTTTGTGGCAAATTTGTGAGTCTAATCAATTATTATGTCGGTAAATCAATACGTTCGTAAACAACTCGCTGTATTTAAATACATGAAGTTGAGGCGGGTTAATGTACATTGAATAACCCAGCTTGCTTCAGCTAAGAATAAGGAAGAGAGGCATTAAAGTGGTGAGAACTGCTGGGAAATGGAAGCATACTGTCTATTTTTATCCATTACATTTTTACCTCAGAATGCAACAATATATTTGAAAAAAAAAATGTAAAAAATAAAAAAAACCAAAAAAACTTCAATTTTGTTACTTCGGAGTATTGTTGCCCTCCGACAGTAATTCATGCCAAATTTCGTGAAGATATGTCTCAAATAAAAAAGTCTCAATCGACTCAACTCATCATGTTTATCATGTATATAACGCAGTATATATAGTCAATGAATCATTTTGGGTATAACAGAATTCGTGGCAAACTTAATATGCCCTGATCACGATATATATATCACAAAACTTTAAAGAATTTAAGTGAGTCTCTAATTGAACATATACTCGTAGAGTAGTCGAAAAAGTCTTTTCGTATTTCTAATCAAACTTCAACTTATTTTTTTTATATTTTTAATGAACTTTAACGAACCAGGTATGTACCATTTTGGTCGCTAGAGACATTATTCCATCAGTATAAAACTTTTCTGGTTTTTCGGCGAAAAACTGCGATAAGTAATTTTCACTGACTTATCTTGAAGCCAACTTTATTTCATTAAAAGAGTTCTGCATTAACCGAAACAAATGGTAGTCCGATGGTGCAAGGTCAGGGGTATATGATGGATGCATCAATACTTCTCAGCCAAGCTTTCCCAGTTTCTGCCGAATCATCAAAGATGTGTGTGATCTAGCGTTAGCCTGATGGAAGACGAAGCCCTTTCTGTTGATCAGTGCTGGCCGTCTTTTTCGATTGCTTGCTTCAATCTCATCAGTTGTTGACAGTAAAATGTAGAATAAATCGTATGACTAGGCTGAAGCAGCTTATAATGGATGATTCCTCTCCAATCCCACCAAACACTCAGCCTGACAGAAATTTGAATTTGAATTGGATGGTCCAGCATACGTATTTTCCAGGACATATGTATAACACCCAAAAGCTTTTTACTTCTTCTTTATTGGCGACTTCCGGTATCCTCTGGATAGCCTAAGAGCATTCGTTTGAAGGCGAGCTAAAGTGAGAAGGCGAAACATCACCTCCACAGGGTTGTGCGCTGTGTTTGGGACCCGCCACGTAACAGTACCAATGAAAATTTATGGACAGCCTCGGATGAGAGACCTGCCTTTTGATGACGAAAAGCTTTTAACTATATGACATAATAAATCCATTTATTAAGTCTTTGTAACTTTCTGATTTATGGTTTCCCAGACACTTTTGGCAAACGTTCACAAAAGCTTTCCCGGCGAGCTTTAAGATTATTTAATTTTTCTTCAAAGCTTTTATACGTTATAAATTGCCGTGTTTGGTACCTACAAATATTACTTACATAATTTTTGCCACGCTGAGTTTGGGGAATTTGGAATGTGTGACAAACACAGTGTTTACAAGTTTTATATATTATTGTCAATATTTATTAATTTTTTTCTCAACAACCCTTGATAAGGACATCAAGGACATCGAAATATTCCAAAAATAAAATCTATAAAAAGTGTCTTGCACATTTTGGAAAAATGCTTTTGGAAAAATGCCTTAACACAATATATACATTTGTGGATTGGATTTAGTTAATTTCGAATTCGTTTGTTTCAACGAATATTTACTCAGGTGACAGAACTATAATTGAAAGATGAAGAGAGTTCACTTTTTCTACAAAATTTCGATTTTCCAATTACAAAGGATACTCCTAGCTATTGAAAGTACAAATTCAGATTTCAAAGTATATTAATAGGTTTTCTGTAAACTCACATTTTAAATATATCTACGCATGTATTAAACTAGTGGAAATGACTTTTTCACAAACCATTTTCAAGCGCCATTCAAATATAATTTGATTTTTGTTTGTATTTTATGTTATGTTGGATATCTTACTTTTTGCACTGTACGAATCCAAAAAAAAACGCTATGGAATGTTCAACTCAAAAAGACAAAAAGATGTAGTTTATTCAAAAGTTAAAATGCAAGTGAAAGAATGTTCTGGTTTTTGGGTTTCTTACAAAACTAAAAATCAGGGTTACTCAAAAATGTAAGTTGCTAAAGGGTTGCATTTCAACACGCCACCTCAACGAACATATTTGAGCATTACAAGTAAATATATTTAACTCAAGTTCAACATTTTAGTAAATTTTTCATAGCGCCATGTATTCGGCTTCTGTGCTGTTAAGTGCTACCGTCGTCTGCTTTTTACATTCGTATGAAAACACTCCTCCGGCTAACATAACTGCATACCCAGTATACGATTTCCGATCACCCGTGTCGCCACCCCAGTCGGAATCCACAAACACTCAATTGGTTTACCGGTTTTGTTGTACCTCAGTTGCATATCTTGGGTGGTGCATGAAAACCTTAAAATGCGCTTTGCTGCTGATAAGTGTTCTACATGTGGATCATTGTTACACTGTGCTAGCTTACAAACCGAGTGCAAGATATCAGGTCGCGTGCACACAGCAGATACATAAGTGACCCAATGAGTGATTGATACTGCACCTGATCTGCTTTTTTACAATTCTGGTCATTACACACAACTTGGTGTCATGGATCTAAAGGGATGGCGATCGGTCGACAATTTTCCATTTGGTACTTGCGCAATAACCTTTTAATATGTCCCTTCTGACTAATGGCAATAGCTCCAGTTTCACCATCTCTCTCAACCTCCATGCTTAAAAAGTGCTGGACTTGACCCTTGTCCACAACTTCAACTTTATTTGATATCATATTCTTTATAAGTTTTAAGTGACTGTAATCCGAGCTGGCAATCAGTAAGTCATCAACATAAACGGCTATAATATTCAACTGCTTGCCCCTGTGCATAACGTATACGCACGGTTCACACTCACACTGTTTGAATCCTATCTGCTTCAATATGGAATCTAATTTCATATTCCATTGGCGACCGGATTGCTTAAGGCCATATAAAGCTTTCTTTAACTTTAAGCAATGATATTTTATGTTATTTGTTGTTATTATGTTATTACTTATTGTAATGTTGATTACTTGATAAAATTTATTACTCATTGATATTGCATAGGTATTTCTAAGCAAAAAAAATTCTAGAGGAAAGTCGAATATAGATGTGCTTTAAGGAAAAAATTATTTTTTTCATATTTATCGAGACATTTGTATTGCTTCTTGCGGCTTTATTTAAAAATAATAATAATTTCGACAAATATATTGGAATATGGTAAAATAGATGTATTTACATACATATGAATGAATAAATAACTGTTTTTAATTATGAACACATTACAAAAAACCGTTAGATGCTCTAAAACATAAATAAAAATTTATATTGCAGGCAATATAAACATTATTTCTTTGTAAATGAAGCATCGCTGAAACCTTAATAACTTTTAATGAAGTATACTTAAAAAAAAAAAATTCAAGAAATGCAAATTTATATATTTTTTAACATACATTTTTTAATGTAGTTTTAGTTCTAAATAATTTCATTTTAATAGCCTATCACGTTTTAAAGTGAAATTTTTTTAATATTCGCAGATATTTTATTTGAAATACTTCAATTGCTGTTTCAACCCTTATTTTCCCAGGTGGTAAATGTAAATTTCGACTAAGCTTTTAATATCATTAAAATGTTTTTTTTTCTTTCTTTTTTATTAGTAATCCATAATACCCTTAATAAGTGCTTATGCGCGTAATTATACAGATTTTTTAGACATTTTTTTCAAATACTGTTGTTAGGGGAGATGACTAGCTGATTGGTTAAGTATTGAATTTCAAAATTGAGCTAAAAAACACTGCCGATCAATAATTTCTTTCAAGAATCAAACACTATTCCTTATTGACAGTTTGGTCGCTCGGAAGGAATTCGGTGTGCACCGCACCTCGATAATCGAAGAAAACTGCTAACATAATTTTGATTTTTGACCTGCTTTGAAGTGGTTTTTTCGGCTTCGGCTCAGCTTTGCCACGATACTCGGCTGATTGATCGTCTATTTCCGGGTCGTAAGCATAGATCCAAAACTCAGCGCCAGTAATTAACCTTTTCATGACATCCTGGTAGTCGCAAGGCACTAACAGACGTTAACGCGAAGCTGTTTACAAAAAAATTCAGTTATTTTGAAACCAATCGCACTTTCACTTTTCTTAGCCTCAAACGATCTTTCGAAATGATTTTGACTGATCCGATTCGTCGAATCTCATGTACCAATCCCTTTATTTTATTAACGTATTGATCATCAGTTGTTGCCGATGACCGTCCTAAACATGGTTCGTCGTCAACGCGTTCTCGATCCTTTTTCAATAATTTCTATCAATCAAAAGCACTTGCTCGCAACAAACAATTATCAACGACGATCTTTTCCAATATGCCGAAACTTTCGCCACCAGAAATTTGATTTCATACATACAATTTAATGGAACTTCTTTGTTGAAGAATTTCGCTCATTGTAAGAATCGTCGAATGCACCATATTTACAGCAGAAAGACATGCCTTACTTAACTACTTAACACTAATGATTCTTTTGATGTGAAATTTGACACAGCTATCACTGATAGTCTTACCAACCAAAAAAAAAAACATATCGACGAATAGCTTTTTGCGTGAAATTTAAATTAGAAATCCTACTATTTTTTGTCAACAATAGTATTTTCAAACTTTTGACCAAACAAAACAAATCTAACAAGAGCAAATCATTTTGTAACCGAGTCACAAAAGAACACTCGGGAAAATTGAGTTTTGTTGCGCAATAGCAACAAGACTTTATTAATTTGGAAAAATAAGCAAAAACTTATTGAGTATTACGGAGTGTCTTTGATAAAAAATACTCAATCTACAAGGTGCGTTCCGAAGTATACAGGACTTTTTGAATCTTTTGCCTGTGAGAATTTCATGCCATTTCATTGATTGGAAGTGAAGTTATTGCATTTTAAGTGTCAGTATGTTTGTGTTATCTTTGCGAAAATGAGCTTCGAACAAAGAGCCAACATTAAATTTTGTTTTAAAACTTCTACTGAGACGTTTCAAGTGATGAAACAAGTTTATGGCGATGATTGCCTATCCAGTAGCAGAGCGCACGAGTGGCTTCAACGTTTTCAAAGTGGTCGAGAGGACATAAATGACGATCAATATGTGGGCCAATCAAAATACGTGATCACCGGAAATTCCATCGAAACTGTGCGTGAAATAATCAAAAATCAGCCGAAATCATCATTGAAATTCATGGAAATGGAATTGAACATCTCCAAACTTTCGATTTATCGCATTTTGACTGAACATTTGGGCTTACGAAAGATGTGTGCACGGTTTGTTTCACACAAATTGACTGACGACCAAAACTTGCTCAGCATCTAACATTCGAAGGACTATTATTTGACCAAAAATCACATTTTAACCATTAACCACTCCCCGTATTCACCTGATATGGCACCGTGCGACTTCTTCCTTTTCGGAAAAATGAATTTGTCCGTGAAAGGAAGGCGTTATGCAGACGTAGAGGTCATTCAAAAGGCTTGCCATACCGGCCAACGAGCTAAAACACTCGTTCGACATTCTTTTGGACCGTGCAAAAAGCTGTAATGAAGCAGAAGGAGACTATTTTGAATAAAATAAATTGATTTCGCCGAGAAATCCATTTGTTCTGTTTTTTTTTTGTTTAAAGTTCTGTTTACTTTGGAATGCACCTTGTATATCTCTAAGCACAAAAAAAGTTCAACTTCAAATATTTTATTTACGCGAGTTTGTGAAAGTGAAACGAATAAAAAGCAGATATGACATTTATGTTATATATATAACATTTACTTACATAATATATAGATTAATTTTTACTCAATCAATTTACATATATCAATTGCACCAATTTTTTTGATTTATACCAGCTGACGGTTCGTTTTATCCCCTTTTTCTCCGCTGAAGTATTGACACATACATATTTTATTTATATTACGATTATTTGAATCATTTCCTAAAATCCTATTATATAAATTTCAGAAAATTCACAAATGCAATAAAAAAATAATATCAATGTAATTTAGAACAGCGGTTCTGCGTTTATGCAAACACAAGAACAACCCTAATGGGTTTATGCAAACAAAAAACTAAAGGCTTCCATGCAATTTGTTTAAAATACATGAGCTTGGCGATTACATACTGACATGTGTTTACTCTAAGCTTACACAAGGCTGCCGTTATTGCGGTAAATATTGGCATTTGTGTATTGGTCTTTACGATTATGCCGAAAAACGTGCCGTTTTCAATTAAAAAATTCTCCAAAAAGCACAAAACAAACAAAAACAAAAAAAAACCAATTATGGAAAATAAAATTCAACAGATTGTAACGTTTTAAAAGTCTTCTATTAAAATGGAATTAAACTTAAACTCGATCACGCTTTTTGCTATTACTTACAATTTGCCAACAAATTTCATTTTTTCAATGAATGCAGCGATTTTAAAGAACTAGTTCCACACGTAATTGGAAGCAAAGGCTTTGTGAATTTTTTGTAATTTAATTTCTGAAATAAATTCATATTTTTTTAACTCCACGGTTCAAAATCGTAAGAATACATACATTGTGAGGCAAATGATTTCGACTTTTCCGGGGTCAAAGTGAAGGTTAGGGCCAATTCTGGCTAGTATATCTGCTTCACAGTTACCAATAATATCACCTGGAGCCCATTGCAGGTTCATGATGAAATTCCTTTGGTGAAACTCTTAGGTTCTTTTAGAAAATCCTACCTTGTCAGCACACTCTTTGTCTAAACATGAAGGCTTACTTTATTTGCTGTAATTTCTGCTTGAAAGACACTGTATTTGTCTGGTAGATGGAAAGCTGATATTGCTGGAAAGACACCACCTCCCACTCAATTATCTAATTAAGAACCATCCGTATAGATGCTTATCCCTGCCTACAAGTCCCCCTTGTACGCTTTTCCCAAGCTTCTCTGGAAGAAAAGGCATTATTGGTGACCGAATTTACATAAGTTCAGTTCTATAGGATTACAGAAATTCGGTAGAAATGGCAACTTCTTAAGTACCTTAAAATGCTCCTTATAACAGGCGACTAATAAGAAGAACTTGAATCTAAGAGCTGACTTCGCTGTCAGTTACTTCCATGCTTACATATGTCTGTTGACAGTAAATTAAAAATGACGTTTACTATCTGACTTGATGTTGTTCTTCTCCATTAATGCCTATACACTAATCTTTTTGAATGCTTTCCATGCGGCGTACCGCGTATTTCTTTACTGGCCACCATAACAATAGTATTGATTTGATCTCAGACTAACCAGTAAAGATGGCGAGATATTCGTTCGCATGAGATTTGAAAAAGAGTCGCTAGAATTGAATTCATACATATAATATATACATATTATAAAAGAAGAATAAGGAACAATTCTAAATACCATAAAATAATCCTTGTAAAGGTCATACCTAAAATTATCAGAGAGCTTTTCGTAAATTTTACAAACCAGTGCTCTAAAATGGATTAAAAATATTTAAAATATGTACATACTTTTCCGGATAACATTAAAATACTTGCCACAAACTGCAGGAGAATACCCCTTGAAATGTGAAAGAACGCTGATAACCGACGCTCAAAGTACCATGTTCAAATTACGGAATCATTTTTCATACCTGTTGAGCTAACTGTGGAAAGCGCGAAGAAAGAAATCTCAAATCCAATGCTATATAAGAAATGTTACATCGCTGCACCCTGAAAAACCACCATCTACGAACTAATTAGAGCTTTTACGTATGCCTTCTAATATGAGAGATCAAACCCGGTCAATAAAATTTGTGTTTTTTTTGCTATACTTGGGATCACCAAAATATTAAGTGATCCATTTCGAGGCTCCCTACTTGAAAGATAGAACATTCTTTCGCATTTATTTTTTTTATAGATAATCTCTTTCAGATGTTGGCCGCAACTACGTCTCAGATGGTCCATCCATTGAGTGCAATTTTCGATGACTCGTTAGAGCATTTCAACTGGTAACTGGCCAGTGACATGCGCGATGTTTTGCTCCAATACGTGATTCGAAGCGAAATCGCATAGACTTTAGGCTTTACAATTCCACAGAGGAAAAAGTCTAAGGATGTGATATCATACGATATTAGTGGGCAACGAACTAACCTAAAAGGTGAAATAATCCGCGCTTCTAAGTATTCTCTCAATAAATCCATTGCATGATGCGGTGTGGCGCCTACATCACGAACTTCAATATCAGACATCAAACAGTCGTTTATAATGGTGCGATAATGGCGGCCATCGATTATTACGATCTCACCAGCATCTTTTTTGAAGAAATATGAACCGATGATTCCACAAACCACAACAAACGTTGTTTTTTCTAGATGAAATGGCAGCTGTTAA
The DNA here is from genome assembly GCF_016617805.1 of Bactrocera tryoni. NCBI lineage: Eukaryota > Metazoa > Arthropoda > Insecta > Diptera > Tephritidae > Bactrocera > Bactrocera tryoni. The sequence continues at coordinate 10,901,470 of NC_052502.1, read as the reverse complement.
ATCTTTTCAGGTTGCTCCTCGTCTCAAATGCGGAAATTTTCGCTTGAGTATGCACCCATTCGGCCATAAATGGATCTCATCGATTTTTGGTTCGATACCGTCGGATCTTCTCGAAACTTTTCAAGGGCCCATAGAGGGAAGGGATGTCGCTTGGGAAGGTCGAGCGACTTTCAATGTTGGATCTCGACGTAAAATGCGTCAAGTCGTTCCATACGTCAGTCTGAGTTGCTGCGAACGGTGCCGAATCGATTCTCCACGGTATTCGTGTACACTCTCAGCTATTGCTGCTATACTTTCTTCACTTCGTGCTGCACGTCGTGATCTATTCGGTCAAATATTAAGCAATAATGAATGCTGGATCTCAAGATGGGTGATGGTGTTGCGAATAGTGCGCTCAGTAGTCCGATTATGTTGACCATAAGTTGAGCGAAGTACGCGTAACACCTTCCTTACAGAAAGTGAATTTCTTAATAAAATATTACGATTTGTAAAGATTGTTCAGGGGTAAGTCTTTTCGAGATGAAATGTCAAACAATATTGAACAAAAATAACATGACAGCTTGACACGAATCAAGATCTGTCAAAAAAAAGCTATTGAAAAGTACATACATCTACTTGGCGCACCTGTTACAAGATGATTTGGTTTTGGGGACTGAATCCTTTGAGGGTGTATAGACTTTTGCAACATGGCAGTGGTAACTGTAGCCAAAGACGTCATCGAGAATGCATTGCTTCAAGTGTCAAGTGGTCTTCCAAATTAGCGACAATATACGTGTATACTTTATTGTGAGCTCGTCTAAAATTGTTTATGTTCCGATGCTATCAGTCTGAAAAAGAACATACCAAATATCTTTTCACGTTGCTTCTGATATTATTTTAAGCTCATTATCTGCGATAAAAATTACACCAGAATAAGTGCGCATATCAGTGATTGTCTCAGTAATTCAACTTAAACAAAAGCTTTACTGATTTTCGTCGGCTTCAAAATCAGTGAAAGACTTTATGCACTCCTCTATAGTCTTTCAAGAACCGAGTGCAAATAATGTGGTAACAAGACTCTGAAAAAATAAACTCGTCTCACGTGTTTTTTCATGGCTATACTACTTATACACAAAACAATATATGTATAAGTTAAAACTTTTCAAATTCTATAAATAACTTAACCCACAGACCGCCTTGACCGACTTGAGCCACATTCGCTTGCCACTGTAGCATTCGCAAGCAATCGTGTGCGCTTAATTATACATTCAACACCGTCACTGGTGTCTGGCAACTTCAAAGTCAAAACAACAACTTTGGCAAAGAAAAGTGAGAAGCGAAAAATAGAAATACTGAATAGCACAAATTCTTCGGCAACAGAAAATTTTAACTTTCACTAACTGCATTAAATTTTGGTCTCAAGCCAAAGCTTACATTTCGGCGAAGTACGAAATAAAGAGCAAACATTTCGTGACTGCCGAAAAATGGCATATTTGCGTGCAAATATTCGGGCATATTTATTCCATATGCTTAACTGCACAAATTTTTCAGCGCGAATTTTAAGTAAGTAATCAATTTATCTAAGACGTGCCTCCTTTACAGCCAGCTGTGTTGAATCTGGGGGAATTTTACGAATGGATTTCCGTAAGGGTTGGCGGTGACTTGTATTTATTGCGCTCAACAGCCGAGCAGGAAGCGGCAAAGCTGCCAATTTTTCACCACATTTTCTTTCTCTGCGCAGACAAACAAAGTAGAAATTGAAAAATTCCACACATTTTCGTTGGCGAAGAAGCCAAGAAGCTGCGAAGCCGCGGAATGGGTAAACGTGCCGCTCAGCACTTCTGCGGTATTTGTATCAATTTGGCTTCGAGCAAACGAGTTTTCAATGTGCAAATCTGCTTTGAAAATTAATATGCGCACACAGCTGTTTACAGCTACTCCACCGCCGCAGGCTACAAGCTTACGCTGACAATGCGCTTACAAAGTGAACACAGTGATTTGTGTTTATGCTTTTCATATGCGCGCAAGTGAGCGTTTAAGCACAGCTGACGCCACAATAGATTTATAAATCGCTGTGATTTGTAGCACTCAATTGCTTCTCGCTCATCCATGCCGCAAATATATTTTATATTTACAAATCTGTGTGTGTTTGTTGTTGGTTGAAGTGTAGCCGGCTGTTGGCAATGACTGTTTTTGCTGCATTGCAAGCGTTTTTCACATGAATAAAACATAATTTACAGAACACAAGCTAATATTTGTTTATTTCGGTTAATCAATTGCATATGTGTGTGTGTGTATATACGTGTATTTATGTCATTTATGACTTTCGCAAACTGGAAATATACAAATAATAGCTAGTTTAGGCTTTACAAAAGTCACTTCACTTCATTGGAAGAAGAGAGAGTGTAGAGAGAAATGTTGGTTTTACCACTAATGAGGGAAGAAGACAGATTCAGTATAAGCTTAGCATTAGTCGTCTCAATTTATGCTGCTTTAGACATAAGAAATGACAATTTATGCAAGAGCTAGACCTATGTTATGGAAGTGCTTCATCAGCTGAGTCTGAGTTTATCCCTAGGGAGATTGATTGCATATTTAAACCTGCTGAGGTTATAACCCCACATTGGCAACTTGGCATGCTGCATGTCTTGTAATTGTTTTTCCTTGTGGAGCAGCAGTGAAGGGTTCAGGTCTTACCCTGTTAATGGTTGCCGCTACTAGATGTCAGCTGACAGCTGTAGTTTACCTACAATTCTCATTTTAATTTGCCACCGCATCGCGCATCACTCATACGCCCTGGCATACACTAAGTTATGTAAGCTTGTATGGTACTGTCCTGCATGACGTCAGCCGTTTCAAATATTGGCTTCTGGCAATTTATGTGAATAAACCAATTACACTGGCCTACAAAAAAAAATTATTTGGTTTGGTGCAGCTCTGTGCGCATGAGTATTCGGTGTAGTAGGTAGGATGAACCACATTCCCGCTACTAGATGTTTTTTTCTTCTTTCTTATGAACAAGAGCTGATATGGAAAATGTGACTTGTTTCCTCGTATCAACTCACAAAATACGTCCAAAATCAGGTATAAAATCTTAGGCACCAAAATAAAGTGTAGGCCAATGTAGGAGGAGATTGCTTTAAGTGCCGCTTGACTGTCGTTAAGTATGTTTATGCGTTCGTGGCGATAGTTGCGTTGGAAGTTTATTCCTATGCATTTTTGCCTGCAAAATACTCAGAAAACTTCCTATAGGAATAGAGAGTTTGGTGCATCGCGACCTCTGCACCGATTCTCTACGACGTTTTCGAGCCGCCAGTGTGCCATTTGATTGTACTATCGCTAAGTAGTAGCTCCAGAGTGAAATCATTCAATTCAACTTTGCTGACAAGCGTAACCTTGAACTTCTTGGTGAAGTTAACTCTTTTTTTATGCTGTCGCTTCTGAGAAAGGCCAATGATATTGTACCACTTAACTTTTTCATCCGCTGGGACGAGATTACCTTACCTCTACCTCTTCCTACTGCAGGCATTTGTAGTAGGGTGTGAGCTCAAACATGATTTCAAGTCCTGCCGTCGGAAAAATGCGCATTGCAGATACATGGGCAGCTTCGATAGTTGTAGCCCTACCGAATTTAGTGACACACAAGTGCAGAGGTCTTAACCAAGTTTAATGCGATGGGTTTTATATAACGAATCTTTCAGGTATCATCTGCAAATGTGGCGATTCTGCAGGCTGGCTGTAACGTAATACATATTGCCCCTGCTTGATTCTGAAGTCGCGATGGCTCAGGTAAGAGGCAACTAGGTCAGTCGTATAATGTGTAAAGAGAAGTTGTATTTATGAAGTAAGCCATCATAACATACTCTATCGTACGCCTGGGTCATGCCAAGAAAAACAGCTATGCAAATGTGCTTTTCTTCCAGAGCATTTTCTATTATGATTGTTATTCGTTGAACTCGATGAACGATTCGGAATGTTGAGATCTAAATCCAAATTGATTGGTATAACGCCCTCATATTCAATTATAGTCTTCTTAGAATTACAGCTTTGAGTAGCTTTAGCAAAATAGGCAAAAGTGAGATTAAATCATATGGCGAGACCTCTTGTAGGCTTTTCCCAGGTTTTTGAACCATTTTGATTTCAGTTAGCCTCGATGACAATGGGACATATTTGCGATTTAATGAAGTGTTTGTTTTCGCATTTGAGCCGAAGATATTCATGTAGGAAAGTAACATCTTACTTAGTGGTTAATCTCCAGCTCCGACAGTCCCTGGAAAAGTACTTTCTGTCAAACACCTACTAACTAATGAATATACTGTTGGATTTGTGCAAGGCGAAAATTTGTGACCTACTTCAAACGCATATTTTTTTACACCTTCTACTCTCTTTGACTCTGGCAAATGAATCTACTAAGCTTTAAATGTTGTAAACATGAAAGCGAGATCTTCATTTTAAAGCTTTCCTTAAAGGAATGAAGTGTCAAAAGCACTTACAATTTAATTGCAAATTTTAGTAATCGCATGTAAGCCTTTCTCCGAAACAGCAGTAATTGCCTTATGCTTATATAAACAAATGCGTACGTATGTATGTATGTATCAGACATTAAGACAAAATGAGATTCAATTGCTAAACAAAGATTGTGTTAACTCTAATGAAGTACATTTGTATATCTACATAACTACTATAAATATCATTTGCACTTCAGGACAAGTACTCTGGAGCAATTAAGCAAAAAGTAACGTATACGTCATGGTGTCTCACCAGAGTAGAGTATATGCAGCTGCTGCTTAAATAAGTCTATAGGTATAGATACGTTCACGTGGAAATTTGTCATTTCACGCTTCAAAAGCCCTCAAACTAGTGACAGGAGTGTCTGTGAGCGTTGAAAGCGTCAACATTTTGAACACGAGCCAACTGAAACAGCCTGCAGGTAGTTACGGTGCGTCTTTTTCGCAAGAAATATACCTGACATACACACATATATACAAATCTAAGCAGACTTAAGGCATTAAAAGCGTGTTGATGCCAAAATTTGCTTGAATTATTGTTTGTACGGCAAAAGAGGCTGAAGAAGTCTTTGCACTGCAGCGCTAATCATATTTAATCAGCGTAAGCCGGCAAATCATTTCACGGCCGACTGGTTTTTGAGCATGAAATAGCCAATAACATTAAACCCAAAATAAGCTCGTTACGTTGCGCATCATCAGCCTTCAACTATTTTATACCATAATTGCGAAAACTTGTAAGCAACAAAGAGCTGCCGGCACTTATAATTATAAGAGAAAAGTAGGCACTCCAGGAGCTGTTTGCTATTGACAGTAAAAAATATGAAATAAAAGCATTTTCACGATTGAAGATGAAGGTGAAGGTAAATGTTTAACGAACGATTGTGTATAGGAGAGCGGAAAAATTATTTTAAATCAATAAATACTTGTAGTATATTAAATTTTTAAAGATAGTAAAGTACATATAGTGTATTAGATGTAAAATGTAAATTTTTTTTAAGCTGGTGTTGTAAAATTGGAAGTTTTACAGCACATTAGAACGAGGTATGTATAGTGATAGTGGAAAATAATCAGATTTTGTCCAATACAAATATTTTCAAGAAATAGTAACTCAATACTAAATTGTATTAGTAATCGTTTCTCCGAAAAAATCCATGATTTTTTTGCTTCCATTGAGAGTACAATAAATTTTTTTCTAGACAGTATTTCTGCATTTAATAAGCTTAAATCAATCTTTGCCTAATATAAGAAAGAGCCAGTACAATTTGCGAAGATGCTGGAGCATTTCCCTATAACTTTTATGTTCATAACTAACACAATGACTGTTGTAAGGGAGACCTACTGTTGAATATATACTACCATCATTTTTCAAACACAGTTAAATTGTTTCCTTTTGCTTTTGTTGGCGTACTTGGATCAAATCGGCCAAGTTATTTTATAGTTGAATGTGTAGTTGTAGTCCAGTTTAGGATAGCTGATCACAGTATTCATCATCTACGTAGTCGCACATTACTATGATCAGATAACATAACTGTCGAGCTAATTGAAAAGAGAGTGCGGAATATGGTCTTGCAGTTGCTATTATAACATATGATATATTACTTTAGATATGGCATACTATAATTTACATATGGTATACCACCACGGCTGATAGGAGGCTGCTTTATATATTTCTGGCCAAGGCAACACTAAGTGTTGCCACGTGCAATCTGACATTTCCATTGGAAATTTTGACATTTTTTAGCATAACATCACTCAGAACGTTTTGTCATTTAATCGTGAATTGTTTTATTTACAGGGAATTAAAAAATTCATCTCGGCCAAAAAATGGAATTAACTCGTGAGCATTTTCGTGCGATCATTTTTCACAACTTTCGACGTGGAATTTCACGACAAAAGTGCATCGTTGAACTAAAATCTTTGTATGGCTAGCACCATTCTATAGCACTGTGAAAAACTGGTACAACGAATTCAATCGTGGCCGACGCTCGCTCAAAGACGAATTCCGTGAAGGTCGTCCAAAAACAGTCGTTGTGCCAGAAAATATCGATGCCGTACGTGAACTGATAATGCAAGACCGTCATGTAACATACCTTCAGATAGAGGCATGCCTATGCATTTCTCCCACCAGCATACATTCGATATTGCATGAACACCTAGCCGTAAAAAAGGTTTGTTCTCGTTGGATCCCGCACAATTTGACAATCGCTCAAAAAAAGGCTCGTGTGGATTGGTGTAAAAAAATGCTGAAAAAATACGATCGCGGTGCTCTAAAAGACGTTTATAAGATCGTCACAGTTGACGAATCATGGATCTATGCGTATGAGCCCGAAACAAAACAGCAATCGACCGTGTGGGTCTTCCAAGAAGAGCCAAATCCAACGAAAGTTGTTCGTGGAAGAAGCACTTCGAAGCAAATGGTCGCCTGTTTCTTCGGCAAAACTGGTCATGTGGCGACTGTTCCGCTTGAGCAACGTAGGACGGTCAATTCTGAGTGGTACACCACCATTTGTTTGCCTGAAGTCTTCGGAGAAATTCGAAAAACGAACAAGAGAAGACGAATCATTGTGCACCATGACAATGTGAGCTCTCACACATCGGATCAAATCAGCGCCTTTTTGACCGGCCAAAACGTCGAATTGATGGGTCATCCGCCATTACAGCAGCCCTGACTTGGCACCCAATGACTTCTTTTTATTCCCACACATCAAGAAAATAATGCGTGGTCAACGATTTTCGTCGCCAGAAGATGCTGTTGAAGCATTCAAAAACCATGTTTTGGAAGTGTCTCAATCGGAGTGGAAAAAGTGCTTCGAAAATTGGTTTGAGCGCATGCAAAAGTGTATAAATCTTGATGGAGAATATTTTGAAAAACAATAAACCCATTTTCGTTAATAAATATTCCTATTGTCATTATTAGGCCAGAAATATATATAGCAGCCCTCGTATATATTGCTTTATTAAAAATGATGGCCAATAAGGGCTGCGTGCGTTCCAGCCAACGAGTCCCAACTGAAATAAGTGCCTAATTGGCAAATTTGTTAAAGGAAAATGGAAGCAATCCTTCCTGAGCTCTACGATCTCTACATCTCACAGCTACATTTAGATACCCATCTTCATATATGGTGATATTACTACGTATAACCAAATTAACTCTTACTTCAGCATCTAAATTCCGTTAATGCGCTAGCTGAAACTTGTGTTCTTTGGTTTACATACCATCTGGTCAAATTTGACCAGAAAAAAAACTACAATTTCAGACACTATACCAAAGCTTAATACAATTTTCCAAACAATTGTGACAAGCCTCGTCCTCGGATGGCCGTCTGTGCTTTCGGCGAATTTAGTTTTTTCGGTTATGGCTCAATTTTGAAGTTCTATCCATTATATTGTTGGATAGTTTTGACATCATATTCATAAACCAGTCGTCTTTTTTTATAGTAGGAAGAAGCGTCGGGAACCGGAGTGCGGAAGTTTAAACCGCTAAACCTGACCCTACTGCCAACCCATATCTCTCCCACGGAACCACCGGATTAAGTATTAGATCATGGGAGAGAAAAAGACATTCATTGTTTATCAATCCACGACAGACGTCCGGTATCAGCCTATGGGTCCATCGCCCTTTGAGTGAGATTTGTCACCGTTGCTGCCACATTGTGATGCCTTCGGCTCTCTCCTCTTTTTTTTAAGCCTACAGTCGGCTCTGATAGCTGTCCAATCGAGCAAATTCGTATCCCTGAATGTCATTGGGCAGCATACTAGCTAGAACTTAAGCAGCTTTGCATGAAATTGTTCGGAGAGCTCTTGTTACACGTAAAGCAGTGAGCCTATGCACAGCGTGTATTTGTTTTGCACATGCTTTTATATCTAGTACATATCTATATTGGTTCTGCATATAAAATTATGGAACTCATTGATTTGTTGGCTGGAACGCACGCATCCCTTATTGGCAATCATTTTTGATAAAGCAAATAAACGGCAGGTGTACCTTAAATTTAAGACTACCATTTTTTGCTCAACCAACTCTAAACTCATGATAGCAAACTATTGACACAGACCATTAATGCTATCATTGCATTTGAGCCGGAGTCCGGAGTTCATCTAGATGTTTAGCTACTGCTACCACTATGAGGTCATCCATTTTTTTCGTTGATGTATTATTAACACTCCGTCCTATAACAAAATCTATAATAGAAGACCAAGGACCGAACACTCGAGAATGTGTAGCCTGAGTCCAATAAAACGACCTCGTTTTTGATACTCTTCATACCGAAATATAAACATTCAATCTGGCTGAGTCGATCCATAACAGAAACCTCTGCTATCTGTCTGATTTTCAAGCACAATGTCTTTAACTTTTTCGATGTTTTCGTTGAATTCACCTTCATCCAATGCTTTGTGTCACTTAAATACTCGTGTTCGTGATAAAGTAGACTCCGCAAAACAATTCTGCAACCTTTTCAACGATTTCATAGTCATAATTCCACTGGAAACACTTGAAATATTTTCCAGTGGCATAAGAAACTCGTTGTTTAATTTTTTTTCATGGTAAAAATGGCCAGACAAACTTTTTGCGCCATAAACAAACAGCTGCCAACCACACACTACTGACAAATAACCTAAAATGAAGCTTAAGAAAGGTTGTAGGAAAAATTATTTATCGATTCGGTTTACACCAGCAGTATTATATGGATAATAGACTGATTCGACATACAAATGCTCCATATGACAGGACAGGTCTAATGAAGAGCACGACTGTTCCGATTTCAGTATTCAAAGTTTAGTATGTTATACATACTGCCTTACAATTACCAAGAAGCTAGTTGAGATGTGACAGCTACAGATAAACCGAGCTGTGATGTTTCTGCCGAAAGTTTCATATATTATCTTAACAGAAAGGGATAGAACAATATTGATGGCTCAGCATTATTCAAAAAAGATGTACTTGCGTCTGGTTCAATAATCATGGCAGCAGTCATTATTGCTAGGGCTGTGATGTACTTATTATGAGAGTCAGCATGTGGATATTGTTTTATGTAAATTAAATGAACTCGTTCCGAACTTGGGTTTCATAGCGAGGCATACTAATTTTAATTTGTTTGTTGGCTTCATACTGAGCACGACAGCACTCAGCCTCGGGAAAATTAACATTTCAATATGCCTTCGGCACTGTTCAAATTAGAGATTGCTACGTGCTTAATACTTGCAGAACTTTTCATATGCCAGAAAATTACCTTCACGGCTTCTTCATCCCAATCAAAATGCGCTCAGTACCTGTCAGCCACAGTAATCATTCATAATTGAAAGGCAGAGTCTATAATTGCGCCACTTTCGTTAAATCACTTCCGATTATTATTTACGCTCGCTTTCGCCGCCAGTCAAATTGCACACGGAAAGGAGTTTATCACACAATTTAACGGTACTTGACATCCATCTCTCAACAACGGCCTTCGGCTGATGGCAGTGTGAGGCGTCTTCAATTTGCATTTAAGTGTTTACGCTTGAGAATGTACACGACACCGATGCTGTCGGCACTCTCGGGCTTATGCATGTTTTCATGCCTTTTCATTCTTGGTCATTCCTGGTATTTATGCAATATTAAATTCTTAATTCATTTCAATTTCAATTGCAGACGATATCGTTTCGACGCCGGCGATTGCAACCACGGCTGTATCGCATAAGCGCAAGCTGCTGACGGCGACAGATGGACGCCGTCATTTGTATTGCATGCGTTCCGGCTCGATAAAATCACTCAATCACAACAACAACGATCGCAACGGCGGCCTAGGCAGCAGCAGCAAGAGCACATCGACGTCCTCATCGATGACGGTGATTAATGTGCCGCAGCAGCAACGTTTCAAGCTTTATCAGCAGCGCCACCAAAGCCAACAGCAGCTACATCAGCACCAACAGCAACAGCAACAGCAGCTGCAAATGTATATACAGCAGCAGGATATCGAGCGAAGTAAATCAACGTCAACACCGAGTCTGCGGTTACACGATACCGCATTAAGGAGGTAAGGCCGTGGAAAAATATATTTATTCATATTATTTATTGTTGTACACATTTCGGTGGTGATAGGTATGAATATCGCAGTAAATCGCATAGCTATGAATCGAAATGAACTACAGGCTTCTAAGTATGTGGGTCAAGTTACACAACAGAGCCACAAAGCTTACGTACTGTTAATTCTGTATCAGCAAAACTCGGGATCCCGTGATTTGCTTTATGCTTAGAAATCAAACTACAGGTATTTGCCTCATTGTTGTCATGGTAATCGCTGAATCAAGCCAAGGCATGACACAATCGTATGGAATTATTTTCCGGTACCGATAGCAACCCGGTGGTCGTTTTCCAATATTCAAGTGAATTTTTGAAAAATGTCCTAACCGAAAACCATTTCGTTTGGTGCAAATTGTGACCTCTTACAATCGGATAAAGTTCTTTGGACCACATAGCCTCAAACATCTCACGCAACACAGTTACCTTTCTTACAAGGGAATTTTTCAAGCTCTGAAAAACATTATCTACAAATGTATGTATCTTCGAAATGCGAAAAAATTACAATAACTAAATTTGTGCTATTTAATTTGCAAAAATAAGAAATGCAGTTCCCGATCCCGAAATTTCTGGACTACAAAAATTGTATTCCGAACAAAATATTTTGAGATGCTTTTTGAAACTTTTAGAAATAAAGTCCTTTGAATTCCTGATAACGAAAACATCGATCCCGAAATTTCGGGATTACAAAAATTAAATCCCGAACCTTTTTATTAGTGATAATACTTTCAGAAATAACGAAAATCGAAATCCTGTTAACGAAAACCTCGATACCAAAATTTTGAGACAGTGAAAATTTATTCTGAACCCTAACTAGTAATTTCATAAACAAAGAAAATTTAATGCCGAAATCGATAACGAAAACCTAAAACCCGAATTTTCGGAACCATAAAAAAATTGTCCGAGACCCGGACTCATAAGCAGTTACATCGAAAATAAAATGCATTTAAGCATTTATTTTAAGTCCAAAATCTCTAGTTTTCTTTCTTAAATAAATCTGGAATCTACAAATAAATTCTTACGGGATTTTAAACATCTCACTTCCTAAAAAGCCAAAAACATCGATGGAATTATTGTGAATTTAGCAAGGCTCTTTCATAAATCAAGAAAACCAAATGTCAATCCCGATATTTGAGGATTACCAACATACTTCCATATCATTATATGACAATAGAAAACTAATTCCAAACTCCAAATCTCGCGATTTTTAACATTTTCCTTCATGAAAAAATAAAACACTCGATCCCGAAATTTCGGGACTGCAAAAAATATGCCTTGATTCTGAAATTTTAGGCATATGCTTTCATAAATGAAGATATCCTAATGTCAGTCCCGATATTTCGGTATTACCAACAACTTTCATATCGTATAACACAAAATGATGACAATACAAAAAATAATATCAAAATCCAAATCTCGAGATTTTAAAAATGTGCTTTCATAAAAAAAGTAACACTCGATCCCGAAATTTCGGGACTACCCAAAATATGCCTTAATTCTGAAATATCGCATCTTCAAGCAAATGCTTCCACAAATAAAGATATCCTAAGTGAGTCCCGAAATTTCGGGATCCCCAACATACTTAGCTATCGTTTGTTTTAACGTCGACTTTTCCGCCAACGCGCCGTTGAGCCGCTGCAATCACTTTATGACACGTGCCACGCTATTTGGCGAAAACTCGATTTAAATTTAATGTAGCACATCAATAGCATTCAAAGCGAGATTTATTGCACCGCCACTACCACACACCATCCACCAATTTATCTTATAAACGCTGCCGCCACTTTTATTTGATTTCTTATACCACTTCTCTTCTTTGTTTATTTCATACACACACATGTGTGCGCTGGGCGCAGATCAAACAAAACGAAGAGTCTGGAGAGTAAGAAGCGTGTCATCAAAATGCTCTTCGTGCTGGTGTTGGAGTTCTTCATCTGCTGGACACCGTTATACATCATCAACACAGTGGCGATGTTCATCGGCCCGGTGATTTACGAATATGTGGGCTATCGATGGATACCGTTCCTGCAATTGCTCGCCTACTCAAGCAGCTGTTGTAATCCAATTACGTACTGCTTCATGAATGCGGGTTTTCGGCGCGCCTTCCTCGACACCTTCAAAGGCATCCAGCTGAGCGGTGTCTTCTTTCGACGCAAAAACTCATCCAACAACTCGGTGGCGGGAAACTCGATTATAATGGCCAACAGCGGCACCATAATGACCACAAACACGGTGCTGGACAGTCCGCGGCTCTGAGGGCAAAAGCGGCGCCGACCAGGCCCGAATTCCAAATGGCAACGACAGATGTCTGATTCGGTGTAGGCGGCTTGATTGCCTACGTGGTTGTGTGTTTCAGTGTTTCTAAGTGTATATGTGTGTTTTATGTGTAAGTGTGTGGGTGTGTGATTGTGTGGATGTGTGCTTGTGTGTGGGCGTTTGTGAAATTTATCGCAACAGATTTTAATGTTATTATCCATAATTGATATTCGCATGTATGCATGTAAGCAGCACATAGTCCTAAATTTGGCTAACAACTTAGCATAAGCTGTTATCTTAAATTAAATACTGTTATTCATCCATTCAAATGTCGGTTGTAAATATCAGCTAAAATTAATGAGAATTCATTGAAAAATTTGTTAAGAATCTAAATTATCATAAATTCAATTAAAACTCGTTTGAGCGATTTAATATTGCTGTGTGGCTGGGCAAGTGTTAATTGAAACTGAAAATTCAATTAACCCGAACATAATGCGTTGCATATACTTTGCATGTGTGTGTGCCGCTAATAAACACATACCAAAATTGTGATTTTCAAGGATGTGGCAGTCAGAGTTTCGGCGAACTAGGTTTCACATTTTGGCTTTTATATCAATCCTAATACGATTAGAGTGTACCATAACCAATAGCCAACAATAAATATGACTAATTGTCGAATGATAAACAAAATTTTACAGTTTAGCCAAATATTCCTATGTATTTGTAAGCCATGTAAATATATATGTACATTTTAAAATTGTATCTATATTTGTATGTACAGTTGTTAATTCATCCGATTGTCCATGTTACTTAAAATACATATAAACATGTACATGAGATTCGAAATCCAACAATTTTCATTCATTTTATTCCAATTCGCTTTTAAATATTAGATTAAGCAACACTTTTATTTTTATGCTGTAAATTGAATAAAATGTGAATTTAAAAAAATTAAATGTCTTTATTAATGCTATTGGAGAGGTTTTCTTAGAGGTGTCTAGGAACCTATTTTTCAGAGTACCAAACGAAAAAAAAAATTTATTTGATCCACCCTAATATGCATTGATGTTTGACGATGAATATCTCGAAAACGCTTAACTTAATCGAAAAATCATAGTAGACCATTTTTATAGAGCAGTAAATTTCCTACAAAACTGTGAATTTCATCATTCATAATAATTTTTTTTCATTGAGTTATAAAATTAATAAGAAATAAAGAATTTTTCCAAAAATAGTCAGAATTTCAACCGTTAATATCTTTTAAACGGTTGGGTTTATGAAAAAATCATAAGAGACCATATTTTAGAGCATTCAATTTCCTACAAAACCTAATTAACAAGATATTTTTTCAAGTAGTTGGAAGCGAGATATAAATTTTTCTATCTGATAATAAGAAAAAATAGAAAACCGTTAGGCGGAGGACGTTCCCGTTACAATTAAAAACTCATATTTGGAGAGGCTTTCTTAGAGGTGTCTAGGAATCTATTTTTGCGAGTACCAATTGAAAAAAAAAAAAAAAAATTTTGAATCACCCTAATATATATATATAGTATATACAAGGTCTGTCGCAAAAGAAATAGGACTATTAAAAAAACAACAAAAAATTAATATTTTTCAAAAGTTATATTTTTTTATTCAAAGTAGTTTCCTTCTGCTTCGATACAGCTTTTAGCCCGGTCAATTAGCATTTGAAATGAGTGGTTAAGGTCATTTTTCGGAATGCTCTTGAGAATATCGGTCGTCGCCTCTTGGATAGCTGAAATGTCCTGAAACCAGTGTCCTTTCATGGGCAAATGAAGTTTTCCAAATAGGTAAAAATCACAGGGTGCCAGATCAGGTGAGTAGGGCGAGTGATTAATGGTTAATATGGAGTTTTTTGTCAAAAAATCAGTGACAAGCGTCGACCGATGACACGGCGCATTATCGTGCAACAGGCGCCAGGAACCTGCCTCACGGTATTGTCGTCGAGCACGACGAATGCGTGACAAAGACGCTTCATAACACCAAGGTAAAACACAGCATTAATCGTTTGGCCAGGTGGGACGAACTTTCGGTGTACAATACCCTCGGAATCGTAAAAACAAATCAGCATTGTCTTTATTTTTGACTTCTGAAGACGACCGACATCTGATCGTCACAGAAGCCCTCACGACCTTCTTGGAATCGCTTAAACCACTCATGCACATTACTACGGGATAGGCTCTCATCACCATAAACTTTTTTCATCATTTGAAATGTTTCAGTAAACGTTTTCCCAAGTTTAAAAAAAATTTAATATTTGCTTTTTGTTCAAAATGCATTTTACGGCGGATGACCAAAAGCTGCTGTCTTTTTGAACTTTTTGATCGATAACATCGATTGTAGTTATCCAATTGTCTTAAAATTTTTACGAAATGTCAACAAGAGATCAAACTTCTTATTTCATATACCCACTAATAGGTGGCGCCACCAGAAACAGTTATATTTAAAAAGTTCTGTTTCTTTTGCGATAGACCTTGTATATTAATGCTATTAAAGACAGAGGACTGAACTGGCGAATAATGGTAAGATATGTATATATTTTACTGATTTTTGACAATTTCTTTCACATCTACATAGTATACAAGAAAATAATTTTTTTTTTGTAATTTTTCAGCCAATGGCTTTCGAACTTTTGTAGAATATACATGAATATATATTTTGACAGCTCGAGACAGACATGTTTGTTTACAGATTTGTGTAAAATTTTGTAAGCGTGTTCAGTAAGACTTCCCATTTCATTACGTCTCTTTTCACTTTGCTACAACGGTTGAAAAAATCATCTTCTCAGTTGAGGTCTCACTTCTGGCTTAATAGCTTCGTCAACAAACAAAATTGTCGAAATTGGGCTGAGTCAAATCCTCGTGGGGTTGAAGAAACGCAATTGCATCTCCGAAATTTCACCATTTGGTGCGGATTATGGTATGGCGGCATCAACGGGCTTTATAGCTTTCGAAAAGAGGCACCAAATGCCGTTACCATCAATAGCTAGCTTTATAATCAGAGCAGATTTATATGCACGAAAAATGTTGAAAACAAGCACTTATAATACGTATGACCAAAAACCCGTAAAATATGCATTCAAATACAACGCAAGCTTCAAAATTAATTAATTTTAACCAAGAAAGTTCGCATTTGCAAAATTTTCAAGTTTTCGAATACCCATTAAGTATAAGTTAATATAATTTTACACATCTGGTTCAATATCACCCCACAAATTACGAGTATTTCCCATTAACTAGACAGCTGTAGTGCTTCATGATTTTTATTCCGTTTTAATTTATCGGTTGAGAGATGGGAGTAACGATTATGAAGAATTTCCCATCTTCTACTGCCAACTCAGTTTCATATAGATGCGAAGGAGCATTGAATGATTCTGGAAATCATTCTTTCAATATAGCCGACGTCATCCAGGCGGATTTTGAACTTTTATACTCGCTGAGGCACTGCAAGTTTTTAAAGCAGCGTGGATTATTTGAATTAAATCATTTATTGGTCTTGCTACCAATCTTTTTTCCGAATATTGAGAAACGAGAAAATAGAACAATTTTTATCAAATTTGAGTGTTTTATTTAATTTTAGCAGCACGTCGTTCGTGTTGGTAGAAACTATACGCCAACAACTTTTCTCAGCATGAAATACCGAAATTTTACTAATATGAATCACAAAACTTTGATGATAGGCTCTGAGCTTTATGTACGTTCCCAACACGACACACAAATTTTTCTTCCTGACACTTCTTTCTGTTTTCAAACCTCAAAAGGTCATTCGCTGAACTGAAATTTTAAGTTTTTCCACCGATTAGGGCCACAGAGGTCTTTAAAGAGCATACTTTTCAGACGAGTTAAAAAAAAAAAATGGAGCATCACTGAGCCAAATATATCGAAAAATAAATCGGTATTGTTGAAAATAATATAGGAATGTTTTGTGGAGTCTATATTAACACGAATACGAGAATTGGAGTGCCACAAAGCATTCAGTGAAGGTTGTGAGTCATCGCAAACTTGCGACCATTCACCTCTTTTAAAGACAATAACATCGAAGGAGTTATGAAACAATGCGCGCAAGTCGTCGTATTGCTATCAGCGGGATAGAAGAGCGTCTCAAACAATGTTGGTTAAGGTTGTAAGTATGAAAAGTGCCAATGGCAGACTCGTACCAAAAAACCTGCACTTTTTGCAACTTTTTAAGTGAAGGTCGCAAAAGAGAGTCAGGAACCTACATATATCAAAGGGTTGATTATTGGTGCGAGACGTGGGTTTATGAAATGAGGTCGAAACTGTCCAACAATTTAGCAAGTGGCGCTCCAAAAATTAACCAAAACTAATGAAACCAAAAATTTGTTGAAGGCCAACTGAGCCAAGGCTTATAAAAAGGGCATGGAAAATTTTTTTAAGCATTGTCATACCAGTTTTGGCTCAAAAATTAACAACTTTGAATAGATAATAATAAAAATTTTTAAAAACGTCAACCTCTATTTTTTTTTTTGATGATTCTGAGCCAAGTTTGTCTCTTTTCATCATTCTTAACAGGAACCGTCCAATCTCAGTATCGTAGAAAGGGCTTTTTTAAGAATTGTTTTGAATGGGTTCCTTGGAGTTCAAGCATCACCCAGAGCGGAAGAAGAGTGCGATATACTTACGGAATCTACAGGGACCCCAACGCAACTTTGTTTGTGGTACTGCAATAGACTAAACTTCTCCTTTTCATATGAACCTATTTTCATATCAAACCTATGTATGTCCTGCATGTAATGAGTAAATGGCAACATTCGAAAGCGAGGCGAATTAGCAACCTGAAGTCTTCGAAATCAGTAGGCATACCGTTTGAAATCATGGGAATTCTTGGAACTAAAGTAAACCTCTATTTTGCTAAACCATTACGGATCTGTGAATCGATGATTTTCAGCTCAAATATACATATTTAGAAATTCACATTTCATTCCAAAACTCATCATTCACTCAACGTGGATATTTCGAGGAAGGAATGTAAGCGTTCCAACTTTAAAAAGCACAAAATTTGAAATGCAGCTAAAGAATTTTAGAATTTAGTATTTCATCATCAAATTAGTACCCGGTCTATTTTCCTGGTGTATTTTACAGCATGTAAAAATCCATTGAAAACACAGCACGATGTGGGCCTCGAATGAAGCTTTCGCGGAAATTTCTAGCACGATTTGAACTTAACCAGAAAAAAGTGCACCACAAAAGGCGCAGCAAAAACTATACCCGAAAATAGTTGCCAGAGTTTCATGCAACCCACGTTGCATTTCTGAGAAACATAAACAGTTTCGACTCTGCCTAATTCGTAAATATACTCTACTCTCTCTAAACATACTCTTTGAAGTTTTTGGGTAACATTCGAAGAAGTGGACTAATTCAATATAAACCGTGGAATATGGTAGCTTGCAGTTGTGGGAAGCGATTAAAGCGCCTGGTATAGAGCTGATAGTTTATGGTTATGGTTGAATGAGCTAAAATTTGTGTGAAAGCTATTTGCATTTTGATTCCTTTGGGTTCGACTGCCTTAGAAATTCTTAAATATTCTGAAGAGAGAAAGACAAAAGGCTTAAAGTTAGTTTAAAGAGGGATATGTGCTATTTTATGTTCATCTCCAGCTGCTCCATAAATAACTGACTTGATCTTTATAGAGCATGAATTGAAATTATTAGCTCGAAAATCGGATTGTTTGCCGGCAACTAAAAAACAGAATGTTGGATGCATTTATGAGGCAGTTATTGAAGCCCAACTTCGCCTATTGAGACGCTAAGATCAAGATGTAAGGGTTCTGACTGGACACTGTAAAATAGTATACACATGGTACGATTAAATATTTTGTCGGACGGAATCAACTGGTCATATTTTTCATTATTGCCCGGCTTCTGCCAAACTGAGATTGAAATTTCTCTGTAGACATACCTTTGGAGACCCCAACGAAGTGGCTGGAATTGATATTAATTGACTTAAGAAATTTGGGATGAACTCAAAACGCTTCGACGCTGTATGAGGTAATGCACCTTTAAGGAGTTTTTGGGTAACACAAAGGACAAATATTTGTCCAAGTGAGATCAATTGATTTTGGATCAACCCTAACCTAACCATCAGGCAGGTCACCATATTGACATTGTGGACAACGTTTACGTCTTTATTTCTTAGTTTTTTCAACCTGCCACAGCAGTGACATACCTGTACGTCTTGAATTATCTACTTTATTGACATTCTAATCCGATTAGGGGTCTCTAACAGCAGTTGTCTATCAACGACGACACTATTGAAGTGTGAAGCAAATTTAGCACGAAATATTTACGTTACCGTTAGATAGATGTCATTGGCTTTCAACACTACTCCCGGTTCAACTCAACATACGCTGCGCGACTCACAAAACTTTGAGTAGCGTTGTTAAATGGAGGCATGACTCCCAAATACAAACAAAAGTCATCAGTCAGCCAGCAAAAATGTCAAATAGAACTCGCTGTGCTTTTCACTTTTCACCTTCAACTGAAATATCCGTTTTGTGAAACGCACTGTTCGGTTGAGACTCTTATAAAATAAATCGCAAAAGGAAATAAAGGTCATTTGCCTCCTGTGACGAGGGTATCAAAATGCTCGATTAATTCTTCACACGCTTGTGTTGGCAGTCAACTTTTATGGTGAAAATTAAATAGTTGCAATAAAAAACTTGAACACTTTGCTTTTTTTTAGCTACTCGAATTAAGTTTGATGGAAAATTGGACACTTTTATACTTATTGAGAAAAATGTAAGGCGCCAATATAAGCTGTGGATTGAATTCTGATATAATATTGCTTAGAGTACAAATATTTCCTAGAGTACGGAACTAATTTTAGTAACAGGTCAATCGAAAAGTCCCCGGCCTGACACATAGATAGAAAATATTTGAGGTATTGCACTGCGAACTATGGTCTATTGTGCCCTCTTCTATATCACATATGGTTACAAAGGTCCAGCACTCTGAACAATTCTGTGAGCTTTCTGGGTGGGATGGAGGTGATGTGATCCCAATCAACGTAGATGGATCCAAAAGCATTGAGCCTGATTCTACAAATTGCTATCTAAAATGAGGTGTTCTGAAGTTTCCGTTTCCATATCGCAAAACCGACAGTTTAGAAAAGAGGCTATGTCTACTTTGGACAAGTGTTTCTTGAGCTTCAGTGTCCAGTATAGCGACAAGGGGATGGAAGCAGAGCGCAAAGCGGGCTAGTTCATCGGTCAGCTTATTGCCGGCTACCCCTTTATAGCCCGGCGCTCAGATCAGGTGTACTCGTTTGCAAACTGATAGACGGTCCAGTGTTCCTATACAATCCTGCACTAATAGCGATTGAGCTTCATAGGCTGAGATCGCTTTAAATGCCGCTTGAATCGCTGAGTATATCAGTACAGTGGTTGCGAGAGTTGCGGTGGAGATTGATTTCTGTACACTGACTGGATTGCTTGCTATGCGGTAACGCCATGCCTGCTCCAAAGCCTTCCGGTGCTTTCGAGCCGTCAAGGGACCACTGAATTGTGCTGATGTGAAGTTTATCC